>NC_056733.1:1723926140-1723983640 GCF_019279795.1 Protopterus annectens | reverse complement strand
ATGTATCCTAGGGATGCCCATGTCGTGTCTGGTACTGGTTATGGGATCTGCAGCACTTGGTAGTGTATTGCAGGGCAGACGTGTTTGGCTGTGGGCGGGTATACCTGTTCGTACAAGACGTATATTGCTTGGGGTCTCTCAACCCCATTAACGGTGCATGTGGACATATATGTTTATGTTATTTCCCCATTATCTACAGATGTATGTCCTTATATACATATATATATATATATATATATATATATATATATATAAATAAAAATGTAAATGTTCGTTTGTTCAAAATCTTAAATCTCTGAAAGTTCTTCACCGATTGCTTTGAAATTTTCACACAATGTTGCATTCGAATACGCGTGTGTTTTTATATACCTACTATTATATAGATGTCATACATTGCATTCGAATACTTGTGTGTTTTTATATACCTACTATGGATTCTATATATTTGTATACAAATATGCAATTTTATATGTTTTTGTTATAACTTTCTTACTTCTTTTAAAGTGCAATTGATCTGCTAGTTCATCCAAATAATGCCTCGCAGAAGATCAAACTTAGGTCGTCGTACTAGCAGAGCGGAAGCAGTGCAACGAGTAATTGCAAATCAAAATGAGGAAGAACGGGCATCAGTGAACGAGCAAAATAGACAAAGAATGGCTCAAATACGTGCTGAGGAAGCAGCAGAGTGATGTGCAGCCAGACTTGAGGATGCACAGTTGCGAGCATGGCGATCGCGTTCTGCAGCTTCAGATCTTCTTCGTTCTCCTCGATCGACATCAGCGGACAAAATAATTGCTTGCCTGAAATACTCTACTTTGTGGCGACATGTAAAGACATTAAAATTAACTACAAATATGCATGTCTAGCTGCAAAACGATTGATCAGCTGAGATATTCTCACATCAATTGCTGGAAAATGGGAATGGAAAGGTGCCAGTTGATCTGACCTCAGGTCAGAATTTCATTGCCTCATAACTTCTGCAATTTAGCGACGTCAAAAGAAGAACTGGTTGAAAAAGTATTTCCCAATATTCAAACCAATTATAAGAATCATGACTGGCTGACTGAATGAGCTATTCTTGCGGCCAAGAACAAAGACGTCTACGAACTTAACAATATTATTCAGTCTAACACTCAAAGCGAGGCAGTCACATACAAGTCCATCGACACTGTTATGGAAGCAGATGAAGCGGTTAATTATCCAACAGAATTTTTGAATTCACTCCATCTGCCAGGGATGCCACCGCACGTACTGCAATTGAAAATCGGCGTGCCAATTATCATGTTGCGAAATATCAACCAGTCAAAGCTTTGCAACGGTGCACGGCTTGCAGTAAAAAAATTAATGAGCAACGTCATAGAAACAACAATCTTGACAGGACCTTTCAAAGGTGAAGATGTCCTCATTCCTTGCATTCCTATGATTCCAACGGATATGCCATTTCAATTTAAGAGATTGCAATTCCCAATTCAATTGGCATTTGCAATCACCCTCAACAAAGCTCAGGGCCAATCTTTAAATTGTGCGGTTTAGATCTACACACAGATTGCTTCTCACATGGACAATTATATGTTGCATGTTCTAGAGTCGGCAAACCAGACAATCTCTATATCTGTACAGACAATGGAACAACAAAAAATATTGTATACCCACAAGCATTGTGAAATTAAACATAAATGTGCACTTTCTCTTTTCTTTCTTTTCCATTTAACCAGAGACTGAGCAACAGTAATGCGTGGTGGGTACAGCTAGTACACAAATATATATATATATATATATATATATATATATATATATATATATATATATATATATATATATATGCTGACATATATACAACCTGCTGTATATATTTATGCATCTAGATGTAGACATAAATATCTATAGATGTAGGCATATGCATGTATATATGTTCATATATATTTCTATATATGTATACATATATATATATATATATATATATATATATATATATATATATATATATATATATATAATAGCTATGTTGTATCTGTTTCGATATTAATATATTGACACACACACACACAAACATCTACATGTTGGAATACATTCTCTGTACTGTTGAATGACTGTGCTGGATGATATGTTTGTGAATACATCAAGGTTGTGTATATCTGACATGGCTTAGTGGTAAAGCACTTTGACTATCGTTTGCAGTGTCCTGTGTTTGATCCTTGGAGGTGCTGTTTATTTTTTTACTGGGCAGAACAAGGGCCATTGGATACAGAATGGCTAAGACACTTTTGAGCAGTTGTAACCGGGTTTGCATGGGTCTGCATGGAGGTAAGCACTGCTAACTTCCAGTTACAGTTTCTTATACTCAGTTAGCTTCTAAATTGCTTAACCTGTGTAGGCATTGCTTACTCTCATGCAAACAGGCTTAAACCCGCTTACTGCTGCTTAAATGTGTTTACTCCTGCTTACCCCTGTGCTAATTTCTTTAAAAGGAAAGAAAAAGGGGTTGATAGGAAAGTGGTGAAAAAGGGAGCACAAAGAGGGAAAGACAGTAGGGAAAATAGCCAGTGATGTGCAGGAAGGGTGTAGGGAATGTCCATAGCTGCCCATTCCTTCTACAGCAACAGCTGTGCATATGCACTGAATTTGGGGGCTTTGGACACTCAAACCCCTGGGAGAGGGTGAGAACAACAATAATACCTTGTGATGCCAATTAGACAAGATTGCATGTGTCCAGTGGACATGTGTGTGAAGTGGACAGCTATGCATGGGGCAAGATTTTTTTGTGGGGACAGATTGCCCTTTTTTTCTTTTCAGGTGAGAGTGGGATGTTGGAGAGGGGTAGTAGGTATATTTGGGGAGGTAGTTTGGGTAGGTTAACAGACAAAACAAACAAGATGCATACAGGGGCGGTATATGACACATGTGGGGGGTAAACACCTTGATGGGGAGGGGTGTTGGGAAATCGGAAGCCCACAAGCCCCCTAGTGGAAACAGTGGGACTGAGGTCCCCACCCATGGGCGGTCATCACTGCACCTTCACAGCTCCGAAGGTGGCTGTGCTGGGGGCTGAGTTGCAGAGCCAGGATGACTCTCTAATCATGACAAGTAGCTCTTGAGCTGGCATAGAAGATCACCAAACTGCTGGTTGATCTCTCTACGCACCACGACCTGATCTGGCAATGGTTGACAGGTGCCTGTCCTCACCCACTCCCGGTGGGGGTGAGTCCCATCCCCTGAGGTGGTTCCACCCGAAGATAGTGCAGGACCAATGGACAGGGAGGTGCCGGGTTGGGCCCCAGACATTCTGGTGCCCAGTGCCATGGCCAGCTGAGGTGGGACAGGTGGGTCCGCTGGGATCGGCCTTCCCAAGCGTACTATAGTGTTTAGATTTCATCATCATATGTGGGTTTGTAATCGTCAACACATTCCAGGGTTAGGTATAACAGCATGCATATATATTCTCATTAACCCAGACACCAGATACGGAATAGTTGCATAGCAAACAGAACACATGCATATATGGGACCACAGTGGTAATAAGAACAGCATGCAGGTACATTGATGGCATCATGCCACCAATGTTGGAATAATTCAATATAGCAGATGCATGGGAACCATTAAAATATTTATCAAACAATTGGACATTATCAGAACATAGGTGTCATTGCATACCAGTTGGGGTGGATATGTTGATTACTGGAGATATAGTGGGGGGGGGGCAGAGAAAGATGTCAATTAACTAGTATATTCCTGTAGTCCACATTACTTTCCTAGTCAGTGCTATTATCTGTACTTTACAAGTCTTACTACACTACCCTATAGCCTTAGTTTGGACAGTGATATGGCTGTCATCATCGTTACACCTGAGCTGGTTTTACCTGCATTATGCAACTCTCTTACCTGGTATACCTGTGGAGGGAACATTTGTTAACACTAGCTGTTTCTACACATACTCCCAGATTCCAGGTTGATGTTGTGCACATAGCTATCCAACCCTCTCTGCACAGACTCTAGCCATGTGTTGACCACATGTTGGTGTGCCGGGACATATCTAGAATATTGTCCTCTTCCACCTTTAGTGACCTGACACACACATATACATGCAGTGTGGGTGACAGTGACCATTGATACTTTATTATTCAGAGAAACTGCAACACTCACAATTCCCTACAATACCAGAGTGAACAGTACCAGTACAGGTTATACTGGTCTGTATTTCTCAGCACAGTGTTCATATTTGATGTACCTGTCGGGGCAATGTTTGTTAGCACTAACTGACTGTTGCCACACAAAGTTCCAGATTACGCATTAGTATTATGCACATGCATCTCACTCTATTAATGTACACACTCTGGTCACAGCTTGACAACATGGGAGTGTAGATAGAACATACTTGAAATATTAGTCTCCTAACAGTTTTGAGGGTTGCTACAGTGACAGGTGTGTTCTCATAGATGTTTGACAATCACTTGTATTCCCTGTTTGCTGGCTAAACATCTGGGATCATCCCACAGACCTACCAGGGGGACAGGGGAAAAGGCAGCAGATATGGGCCCATATACTGGGCATTCTGGCCTCATCTGTACAGTTGTAGGGTATGGTTCTGTAGGCAGCCAATTCCACTCTCAGGATTCAGAATATGGCTGTGTCTGCTACAACTTAAACACTGTCCATCACAGTTGTGTTTGCTATATAGATATTGCTGTATATCTCCTGTCTACTTTCTGTCTTATTAATCCCCTGTGCTTTTGCATTCTGACCTTGTATTACAGCACTCTTATACAGATTTCCTAGACAGTTATATGTTGTAGGACAGTGTGGACGACAGTGATGTGTAATACCATATTATTCAGAGCAACTGCATCAGTTGCAATACCATACAATACCACTGTGAACAGTACCAGTACTGGGTATCATTCTTGTATTTCTGGGCACAGTGTTGTTATCTGACAGACCTGTGTGAGGAATGATTATTAGCACTACCTGAATGTTCCCACACACAGTACCAGATTCCACATTACTATTATGCACATACATTTCACCCTGTTACTGTACACACTCTGACCACAGCTTGACAAGTTGGGGTGTAAATGGGACACACGTGGCTTCTTAGTCACATAAGGTATTGGGGAGGTGCTAGTGTACCAGCTTTGTTCTCATAGATGTGTGTTAATCAGTTGTATTTCCTGTTTGCTGCCTATACGTCTGGGATCATCCCACTGATATCCCAGGGGGACAGGTTGATAGGCAACAGATATGGGCCACTTTAATAGACATTCTAGACATATCTATACAGCTGTGGGGTATGTTTGATTCTGTATGCAGACTAATACCACTGGCAGGATTCGAATCGTGGTTGTGTGTGCTAAAACAAATCACATCTCAGTTGCATGTACTAATCGTTTTTTGTTGTCTGCATTTTCCCTGTTTACTGTCTATGTGTCTCTCAGTTGTACTAAATGGCCTCTGGGGATTACACCTGTCATATACAAGCATTCCTACATATTCATTTTATGATGCATGGTGTGGGTAACAGTGCTTAATACAACAGTACTATTAAATGATTGCAAATCTACATTACCATATGATACCAGAATATACACATGCAATCCAGCAGTTAGACCTGTTTTGTCAGGCTATTACACTTTTGTTGACATACAAATAATATGAAACTCTTCCTGCCATATTCTCTAGCGTATGCAGTACTTGCCTTGAACAATACAGGTTTTATACTGGCAATTAATTTACTACAACTTTTAGTTTTATTTCCTATGACAGTAAATGCATGAGTATTACTGACCTGCCTCGCATCGCAACCTCGCCAGGCAACTGATGTGGGCCTCCTGGTTCTCAGCCCAGTCCACTCCAGCTGTGGGGGACATAAGAGGAATATTTAGCCATACCTATCCATGATACACCTGAGGTGGCAATTATTATGCACATACTGGGATGATACACACAACTGGAACATCCCCTGCCACTCTAGCCTTTTGGAGCCACTCCTCCAAGAGGTCCCCCTTACGCCACTTCAAGTCGGCATAGCTGTGCCTGACCTGCTCAGCAGTTTGGGGTATGCCAGTGGCACTGGTGAGGTCATGAGCGAGATGGTCCCAGGCCTCCGCCTTATATTGGGAGCCCTGGTACCGGCCCTGCTGCAGTCTCTGATCATGGTCTTTGACAAGGAGTCCTGCCATGACCTTGGACTTCTGGATGCACCAGCACTGTACCTGAAAGTGCACACCTTCTCCCCTTACTGCCATTGTGCCTACAAGGGCAAGCTACAACCAGTTATGAGATGTATTCCCGCCTCTTGGGTTTAAATATGGCTGATTTCCCACACTTTTCTGTGATTGGCTGGTTTTGAGAAGGCTAAGCTATGGGAGACCTGCTTAGATGAGGTTAGCATTGTTTAAAGGTGTATACCACTGGGCACAATGAGTTAGCTGGCCTACACATTGCTTACACCTCCTAAGCTGGCCTGTGCAATGCTTAGCATTGCTTACATTAGACTTTGCATTATAATTCCTTTTTTGCAATAAGTTATTATTCATTACACCTTATATATATATGCCTGGTATCCATGATTCATGTGTACGTATACTGTATGGGGTCCTTGTGTTTTACTGGAGACTTCAAAACTCTATTTCAATTACACCTGACTTCTGGCCTTACTGCTGTACTCCAGTTCACATATTTATGTTATGTAGTGGGTTAAGGCACATGTCTGTTTACTGAGTCCTTTCACAGGTGCAGTTTGGGTTTACTATGGTGTTGACATGTTTGTTGATACCTCATTTTTCTGTGCTTCTGTGATAGCTTGTTGGTTAACTACTGTGGCTATGGTGTATAGGGTCCTGGGTTCAAGACCTACATGGCTGTTTATTTTGTTTTTGGGCAGAACAAGGGCCATTGGATACAGAGTGATTAAGGCACTTTTGAGCATCTGTAAGTGGCTTTACGTGGGTTTGCAAGACGGTAAGCACTGCTAACCTGTGGTTACATCTAGTTACAGAGAGTTAGATTTAGAATTGCTTAACCAGTGTAGGCATTGCTTACCGCCATTTAAATGGGCTTACGCTCGCTTACTATTGCTTAAATATGCTTACTACTGCTTATTGGTGCTTAAACCTGCTTACTAGTGCTTTATTCATTATGACACTGAAACCTCACATGTGCATTTACTGCAGTACTCCAGTTCATAAAAATATGTTATTTAGTGGGTTATGCAACATAAATATTACTCATAATGTGCTTTGCCATGGAAAATGCTACAGTGGGACTCAAACCAGAAATGCCTGCTTGTAAGGTGAATGCTCTGCCCACTACACTATTGCTATACTGCTTCATTTGCATATATCTTCCTTGTTAACATCTTCAGCCATTTAAGCTGCATTAACCATAGCTAAGCAATGGGCACACTTGCACACCTACGGTTCGCTTTAATCGGATATTTAATAAAAAAAAAGTGTTTCTTCATTTTATTCATGTATACTTTTGCTGTTGTACACAAGGGGGACTGTTGGTGGGTATATGCGGAGACCTATGAGCATTTTCGCTCATTTTATATCCCTTTCTGCTGTTCTTTATTGTGGTGCAAGTATATTCTAAGAGCTCTGCTGTCAGACATGCCCCCTGCACTCTTACACGCTTCGTGTAAACCTAGGAGATTAGGCTGTGCGCCTCATTATTATGCATGGTGCGCTGCCATCCTGCTCTTAAACAGCTGCCTCCATGCAGGGCTAAGCTAGTCCTGCATGGAGGAATAGTAAATCTATGGGTATGTTATTTGTATTATTATTTATATATTTTTATAAAATATTTTAAAACCCTCAAGAATGCCTTTAACATCTGTTCTTCTTTTGTTTTTATTATTTATGTGTTATAATTTCTTTGATATGATTTAGTTTATTAATTTTGTTTGATCTAAGAGCAAGTTTAGAAAAGCTTAAAGAGTTTACTGAATATGCTAGAAATGTACGTTTTTCTGGGTTTATTGAAACTTTATCGGGTCTATATCGCATTGTCGAAGTTTTACAACTTCGAATGCTATATGGTCGAACCCATATGTTCAAAGTTGTAAAACTTTGAAAACTTAAAATAAAAACAAAATAAAAAAAGTTACCAGATGGTTGTAAGTGGGGGAGCAAGCCCCCCTATACCCCCACGTGGCGGGCTTCCCCCCACCCCTGCTTTTTAAATATACCAAATCTGAGATTGCGTTACAGTGTAGTAAAGGCAAATCTTCCCTTTCCGCACTGTACTGCATTGTAGTGTGGTCTCAGAGTTGGTATATTTAAAGAGCGGGGGTGTAGGTGGCACAGCTGCCCATGTGGGGGTTGCAGGGGGGCTTGCCCCCTACTTACAACCACCAAGTAATTTATTTATTATTATTTTTTTTTTAAGTTTTTGAAGTTTTACAACTTTGAACATATGGGTTCGACCATATAGCATTCGAAGTGGTAAAACTTCGACAACGTGATATAGACCCACTTTATCATTTAGAATTTCAACGTATTTTGTATTTAAGTTTTTAAGTTCAGGCTGACCAGTGTCATTTGGTTTTACATTTATCTTTAGTGTGTCTATTTTTGTCTGTAGTGTATTAAATTTTTTGTCCCATTTTCTTGTTTTACTAATATACCAGCTTGTAACTCTTCCATTTAAGTAAGCCTTTAGTGAATTCCACAGGACAATGTCAAATACTTCACCATTCATTTTTATTTCTAGGAAATTTTTGATCTCTTTAACATACCAATCCTTGAATCCTTTTAGTTTAATAATGTACACTGGTAATATCCTGTGATATATTACATTGTCAGTTTTATAATAATGTTAAAGATTATAGCATTATGGTCTGATAATGGACATGAAACTAAGAGAGATTTTCTGAGACCAACATTTTATCAGTATGGGTTTGTGTTCCATATCTCTATGAATAATGGGTAAATTGAAGTGAGTTTGTTTTCCATAGTTCATATATATCTTTTAAATGCATTAGATTTATACAACTTGTTAGGTGTTTGGCTGAAAATGTGATTGTCAACTTTCTGTCTGCAGTGGAATTTTTGAATAAAGTTCAATTAAAATCATCAGTCATTATGACCTCACCTTTCATGTAATAGGCTATAGTGTCCAAGTAATTTTTTGCATTTTTAGCTTCAACCCCTGGAATTCAATAAGTGTTCACCAATGTATATAATTTTTGTTCCACTCAGTTATAACAATGCTTAACATATTAATTTATCAACATAAGTATCTTTTGCTTTGGGCATTACTGGTGAGTTATTCTATAAAATGAGGGTGTCTCTTCTTTTAGCTCAAAAGCCAGAACCTGCTAAACCAAATAATTCTTTAATTAAAGTTTATTTACATCTTTATTAAGTAAATGTGTTTCCTGTATAAATACTATTTGAGATTTAAATAATTGCAAATATTTGAACAGACTTCCCCTTGTTAACGGAATTATTTAATCTTTATAGGTTCATTAGTTCATAGGTTGCTACTAGGCTATCAGCCCTATGGCCTATACAAGCCTAGCCATAACAATTCCCTGGCTATTTCTTCCCACACTATTAATATATGCATTTAAAATCAGACATTTATATAAGAGAGGGGAAAAAAGCATGTATAATGTAATCACTTTATGTACCAAACTTATTATATACTTTATATATAACAATATGAAATCCTCAGCTATGGACAAATCTTTTGAAAAAAATAGAAAATTACTTAACGAAATAAACGTAAAACATTCTGCCATGGAGTAACGTATTCCTAGTTTGTTGAAAAAGATGAACAAACTTCCTCTCAAACTCTCCATTAAACTAACAAACTACTGTTTATGATTCATATTAATGTGTCTCATATTTTTAGAATGCATCATTTTAAAAAAAGCCTGTCAGTGAGTTTTTTTTTTTTTATGAATAAGAAAAGTTAAACTGGTGTTCAAAATCCTTATTATAAGTTGACAAAATTGAACATCGATACAATCATCTTTCCCTGTTCCTCACATTAGCTCCCTTTTCTACTAGAGGCAGAAACTGAGCTGTTATTTTCATATTTATCAACTTATAAAACAGATGATTTTATAGTTTTTCTATTTTATTTATTATGTGCAAAGTTGTTGAAATGTTTATCAGTTAGCAATACACTGATGACCGTTCTGCATCATTCTAAGCCCAGTTAATTATCCCATGTGAGAATCAAACCCTGCATCTAGTGCTTATAAGGTGAACACCTTAACCACTATGCCAGCCTCCCACCCTTGAACCCATATTTATATTCTTTAATTATATACATTGTGAAGGCTGCCAGCCTAGCTAGATATAATTATTTAAATAATTCTATGTCGTTTGTAAATATTAATGTAGTCCATGGGCTGTTTTACAAATGTAAAGAGAACTATATGTTATGATTAATCTATATGTTGTACTGAGCTTAAAAAATGTAACCATGGTGCACTCTGCTGGAAGAAAGCTGATAAGTCAAGTATTGTATGACTGTTTGAGCTCAAGCTCAGAGACAGGATGTTTGGACTAAGGGATTCTTTCTATTGTCTTATGACAAGAGTTAATTGCTAGATTTTATATGTAAAATGTATTTTACTGCTCTAGCTTCCTGCAGGTGCATATTACAAAAAGAAATGTAAATTTTGAGTTTCTGTTAGCCTTGGAAACTAAATAATAACTGTTAAGAATGATGCAATCTGAAATGACTCCGCAGTACTGTGTTATCAATTTAAGACTTTTCCAGAGAGAAAGGTAGAGCATTTTGGATTTTGTCAAAACCAGAACACCAACTCACCAGCACTCTGCCTTTGCTCTGTATGTAAGCCATACCTCTCAACTTTTTAAAGCAAGAAATTTGGACCAACCCATAAGTAAAAGTGGGACAAAGTGCCAAAAATAGGGACAATTTTTAAATATTGCTCTTACAAACTTAGAAAGTTGATAGAATAACAGGTTTTGCATTAGCATGAATTTTCTGAAGGATATGAAGTCCAAACTCAAATGTCAGTCATTATTATCTAACTTCAATCTTTAATGATTTGCCACTAATTTGCCAGAAAACCACAATTTTATGAAAAATGTAACAATAACGTAAAGCAAAAATCTGGACATTCTGCAAAAATCTGTACAGTTGAGAGGTATGATGTAAGCAGTTTATTTAAACTTAGTCTTTCTCTTAAAGATAGATAGAATATAGCCAGATGAGTCTATCTGTTTTCTATATTTATATCAGACTATCCTACAGTATTGGTTTAAAGCATTTTCCTGTGATCTCTGAACTCTGTAATGTTATTGTGCTGAATTAATGAGTATTGTCTTGTGTGTTTTATTATCTATTATTAAATATTTTAAACCTTTCTACTTTGGCTGTTTTGTGTAGAGATAATCTAAGCTCTAGAGTACTTGCATGTGTTTGGTGATACTGTACAAAGCCACTCCAGAATCGCCTTAGCGCTGGGTCACACTTACTATTTGGATAACAGTAATATTACACTCTGAAATTGGTCACCTTTGGGAAGGGCCTTATTAGTAGCTGATAAAACTGATTAACTGGTGTCGTTTCTATTGGGAACTTGGCTGGTGTTTCTGTTTAGCGACGCTTTCCAGCTAGACTTATTTACAGCTCTCTATCGGCTTATCTGTGGTAACAGGTCACAAGATACAGTTGAGTTCTCTGGTTCAGTCACTGTTGTTTCCTACCCATGTACTCCATATTAGCTCAGCAGAGATATCAACTTAAACAGCCTTAATTTCTTAACTAGAGATTTAAACTTTCTCATATTAGCTTAGCTGAGACATCAACATCAAGGACCTTGTCTAGATATAGGGTAATAAAGATAGCTTTAATCCCCAGTTCCATATGCTGCATGGTGGCTCTGCTGTAACTATGTGGGGTTGCTTTAACATTATTAATTAACCCAGCGCTTGAATAATGGCTGCGTTTTTAGCTGTTGGGCAGGCTTTATTTACTCAAATCAACTCCGTGCTAGACACACAGTATTAGATGCTAAATGCAAGACGTGCAGATAGTCTCACAGTAATATCTCAATCAATGCAGCCTCTATTGCTGGCTATGCAACTCTCGGTTGCACTTGACTGTTTAGGGCTTTTCTTTTAGCTGAACTCTTGCTTGTCGCACTATATGCAAACCTTGCGGCTTCCGCATTTTAAGCAGACTACATAGCTTGCATCTACTGTGCTTGGTGCACTTCACCTGACTTCTCAGTGTCTGTTTGAAGCCTCACTATTCAGCTAAGCGTGCTCTCTAAATTGTGTACTTACTTACCACTCTGTGTAAGCAAACTGTGCTCCACTATCCTTGCCTGTTGCCATAAGAGTATGAGCTATTGTATTTATGTTCATTTACTGCTTTTTGCATTACTATTGTATATAATAACTACATGACTGCCTGACATTGTCTACCTACTGTTTTGTTAACTTATCTTACTGCACCTTCCATTTAATTTGTTTCAAATAACTTCTGAATGCCTGACACTTGCCTGTTAATATACCTTGTTGCCTTACTACTGCTTAAATATCTCTTCCTTCCACTGTTTTGTTTTACAGCTTGGGCCCCTGCCCACCCTGCACTAACCTGCTGAAAATACCCTCCTGAACTCTCTGACTAAGAACCAACTCCAACGAACTATTAACCTGCAACTATAACACCTTCTGTTTCTCGAGTCCTTCTACCACAAGCTTCCAAGAAAGTATGTGTACTGTTGTAATTCTGCACTATTAATTAGTTGCTACTACCAGGTTGCAGTACACTTCCCTGCCAGATTAGCTAGCAGCCACTACCCCCTCTACCTTACTGCTTGCACTCCTAGTTTTCCCCATACCATCCACCTCCTCTCTGCTATTTCAGTCCCTCCTGAACCTCATTAGCTACCTCCCTGATTCTCCCCTTGGAGTCTCAACTTCTCCATTCTGACTGACCACTTGGTGGTCCTCCTCTACATCTTACTGTTCCCTCTACCTTTCCCCCTCCTTCCTTATCTCCCCTGATTTAGCCCTCTACCTCCAGTCCTCTGCTCTCTCCCTCACTACTGTCTGGAACTCTCAGCCTTCCTTTCCTTTATCAGCCTTTCTCTACTCCCTTTCTGAAGTCTCTCCCTTCCCCCTCTGTTTTTCTCCTTTGCATTCTACCCTCTAACTCCTCTTCTCTGCTCCTCTCACTACCCTTCCTCCTCTCCTCCACTTACCTTCCCTATCCTCACGTCTCTGATAAACTAGTTAAACTTACCTTCTGAATTCTCACTCTTTACTGATTGTCTTCTGCACTTTTCTCCTCCTCTGGTGCTTCCCGCTCCGTTCGCCCTGCGGGCTCACTCCGCTCCCCTCCCTACCCCCAATTCCCACCCACCCCCAGGGGTCCTATCCTTATACTTCTCTAGTCCCACCCCTTACCCTATCATCCTATCCTCGTCCTTCCCACCAAACTAATCCCCTCCCCTCCACACACCCCACATCCTCCTCCCACTTTCCTCTTTTTCATATTAGCCCTCCTATCCTATTCTTACCATCTCTCTTCTACCCCTATTACCACTCTTTCTATATCTCTTCACTCATTTCTCCCCTCCCTCTACCCTATATTTCCTTCTATAGCCTTACCTCCTCTTTCACCTGAATTTTATCTTTCTTTGCATTATACACATATACTTCCTCCGGACTACCCCTAATCTTTTACCTCTTCCCTAACCACTTCTAACTTACTTACTCATAAAAATGAGTCTCAACTTATCCACACTGCTATTACTCTCAATTCTACTCTCAACTACTCTTTACTCTACCTACCTCCTTACCTTCATCGAGTACCCACTCCTTTTTCAGCCAAAACACTCACAGACACATACATCTTCCTTTTGCACTTCTCACACTTCTTTCTCTAATGCCAATTCCACCCCTAGTTACCACCTACCAAATACCATAGGTACTCTCACCTCACCTACACCCTACCCTCAGAGAGAAAAATAAGACCTCTAACCCTTCTCAGAATCAAAATCACATCTAAGCCTGATGATCCTACCTTACAAGACGGTGACATTCACCCCAACCTTGGCCCTGTGTATCCTTCTTCTCAAGCATCTAAACCTTTCACCAATAACACCCTCCTCATAGGACATCTTAACATACGAAGTGTAAACAACAAAGTACCCTACCTACATGCCCTCCTAGATACTCACTGCTTTGACATTCTCTGTCTCTCTGAAACCTGGCTAAAGCCAGCCACTAAAGATACTGAGATTATACCACAAGGCTATAATATACTTAGGCTTGACCGTACTAAACAAAGAGGAGGTGGAGTAGCAATACTGTTTAAGAATCATCTTAATATCTCTACCCTTTCAGCCTGTCCAACCCAAGATAGTAAGGTGGAAGCCATCATCACTAAACTTCAACTTAATGCTAAGAAAGCCCTTTACATCATCTGCATATACATACCTCCTGGAAACAACATACCAATTGCAGAAGACTTTCTCAGCTGGGTTTCCATCAACTACCCCCAAGAAACTATAATTCTTGGTGACTTAAATATCGACTGGAATACTATTAATACTGACAATCCCACCTCTCACATTAACCTAAATGGTTTTACCCAAACCATTACCTCTACAACAAGGCTTAATAGGTTAAGTAGGAAACAGACTATTTTAGTCTGGATTCTCATAAACAAAGTTAACATCACATATAAAGTTGGGACTATGCCTGATGACCTCAGTGATCATTGCTTAACTTACATTACAAGAGAGAAGACTGATTATCTTCACCTCCCTAATATAAGAAAAATACGTTCTACTAAACACTTTAAAATCAACCTATTTCAAAACTGGAACCCCTTAAAGACTCTTCCACTTAATGAAGCAGTATTATTCTTTAATTCTACTTTCCTTTCTATTTTGGACAAACATGCTCCTGAGCGTACTATTAGAATAAAATCTAATACAGCCCCTTGGCTCTCAAATGAAACTAAAAAACTAATCCTCTCTAAAAATAAGGTCTGGAACAAATGGAGATCCCATAGAATCAGCTCTGATTTTCTTCACTTTCGGCAACTTAGAAATCTTAACAAAAAAGCTATACTCACCGACAAAAGAAAGTTCTACTGCGACCTACAAGAAACCAACTTAAATAAACTCAAACAATTTTGGTCCTCAATCAATAGACTCCTTTCACCAGGAACAGCCAAAACTCCCTCCCCACTAAATGCTGACCCAGACACCCCTCTCCAAACTGCAAATGCTTTTAACTCATTCTTTTCTGAAACTATTCAATCTCTTGCTAGACAATTAAACACTAATAACTTCTATCCTCCTAATAATCAAGTAAACTCTTCCTACAACTTCTCTCTACAACCCATCTCTACCTCTTTCATCTATAAACTTATTCTCAAACTGAAACCTTGTACCCCCTCTGCTGACAAGCTCCCTTCCCTTTTTCTGCAAAAGGCAGCCAAAGAAATTGCTTACCCAATTACTATACTCATAAATAGGACCATCCAAGAGGGAACCTTCCCTCATATGTGGAAAATCTCTCATATAATCCCACTACACAAAGGCGGTAACTCTATTGACTATTCCAACTTCAGACCTATTGCTCTTCTTTCTCCTTTAGCAAAAATGATGGAGAAATGTATTCATCAGCAACTTGTACAGTACCTCTCTCTTCACAATATTATAGCTAACTGTCAACATGGCTTTAGACCACACCATAGCACCACCACTGCCCTCCTTTCCTTTGTAGATACCATTAACAGCAATCACAACAATAATCTATCCTTTTCTGCCCTATTCATTGACCTTTTTAAAGCTTTTGACATGGTCAACCACTCTTCTTTAATTAGCATTCTTGAATCCCTCTCATTTGATAACCTTGCCATCAAATGGTTTACGTCATACCTCAGTAACAGACAACAAGCCATTCATTGGGAAAACCACATCTCCTCCTTACTGCCCATTGCTATTGGAGTCCCTCATGGCTCCATTCTTGGTCCTCTCCTCTTCTCCCTCTATATTAATGATCTCCACTCTGTAATTCCTCAAGCTACCTGCATTCAGTACGCAGATGACTCCACTATCATTTGTTCAGCATCCTCCTCTTCAGATCTAATCTCACTAACTCAAACTATGTTCAACACAGTAGAAACATGGTTCACTAGATGATACCTACTTCTCAATGCTAAAAAAAACAAACTTCTCCTCTTCACCCCCACCACTCGTACCCCTCCACTAAACTTCACCATCTCCTCAAACAACAACACTGTCATCTCTCCTGACTCCACAACTAAACTACTAGGAATAACCATTGATAACAATCTCTCTTTTGACCAACACATCAACAACACCATCAAATCAGTTAACAGAAAAATAGGATCATTATACCGTATTAAACCATTTCTCACCCCATCTACTAGAGCTACTATTACTCACTCTCATCTCATATCTACTCTCTTTTACGCCACTCCTATCTTCACCAACCTCAAGAAAACTAACCTAAACAAACTAGCAACTTGCTACAATAACATTGCCCGCTTCGCCACTGGTAACCCTTTTAGAACCCATCACTGCCTCAATTTGAAGCACTTAGGCTGGCTGGAACTACAAAACTATCTTATTATCTCACAACTTACTATTGCCCACAAATTACTGTACCGACCTACTAAGACCCCTATACCATCACAACGTTTACTCCCTTATAACAATCTCACCTCTCTTCGTTCCTCTTGTAAACTTATGACCAAACCCATAAAGGCCCACAACGGAGCTGGTGACTCTCTTTTCACCAATACTGTAGGGAGAGCATGGAATTTGCTGCCCAAGGAGTTAACTCTAATCTCATCCTTACCTCTCTTCAAACAACAAATCAAACTGTACTTCCAAAACCACTGGCTTTGTTCTTGTAGTACTGCAGGCTAACTTCCCTCTCCCCACCCTCTCTTTACCTTTAACCCTTCTTTTGGCTTAATAATTAGCATCTACCCGGTTTCTTTTCCCTTGTTGTCCTACTATGCTCTGACCTACTTCTCCCATCTCTCCCACCTCCTCCTGACTGTCTTCCTTCTTTTCCTCTCTCACTTCCTGACTCCTGCCTCTTCCCTATTATTCATCTTACATTCTCCTTCTACTTCTCTACCCTTCTGAGCTTTAACTGATATCTATATGGCAAATTCCTTATTGCGTAACCTTTATGTACTAGGTAAAATGCTTTGAAACTGACCGAACATTATGTATGATTTTAAACTGTTTGAGTTCCTTAATGTACGTTGATTTTATTAACAAGTCGATTTATATTTCTATTTTTATTGTATGTCTTTATTAACAATATGTCTGTCTGTCTTTATTATGTTATGTGTGGAGCTTTTCTCCCCGGGCCTCTACTGAAAATGGACATATATCCAGCTAGACTAGCCCGGTCAACAAATGTAAAATAAAAATAAATAAAATAAAAGTAGTTGGTGGCAGTGATTACTACCTTATAGTCTGGCAGGAGGGGGCATAGCTGGAGTACCTGCGCCAGCCTTCCCCAGGAGTCTCTGTGTGTTTGTAAATAAACCAAACCTCAAAGTGTGTGTATATCAGCTACTTTGGCAGGCACATGAAACACTGGTTGGACAGAGAGGGCAATAAAGGTTTTGGCTTGACTACTTGGCTGAGATCTGAACCCCATAGCTGTGCCAGGGGGGAGTCTTATTGGGGATCTGGAGAGAAAGGGAGAAATCAGCCCCAGACTGACTGTGATCTCTGTATGCTCTTAAGGGAAATGATACTCTACTGTGTGCGTACTTGTTATCCTTCCCAATGTGAATGCTCCTCACTGGTGCTAGTGGTATGGATTGAGGCTCCTTGATTACTGCGCAAGTGCATGGGCATCACATATTAATTGTTTGGCAGTGGTGGGATATCCACATCAAATATTAATTGTTTGATAGTATCAAGTTAGCCACATCATATACTAATTGGATTGTAGTGGTGAGGATAGTGAATTCCTGTAGCTTGTTTACAGTGATCACTGAAGGTGTTTTTGTACTCTAAATCAGCGATGCAGTGAATATTCAGAGTTCAGATCACAATTGTTTTATTTCTTTTGTTAGCTTAGTTAATCAGGGAGAGCAGGCAAGCATGTTAGCAGAGGAGTATGGCAAGCTGACAAGAAGCTGGTTGGCTGAGATGTGCCAGACTAAAGGACTGGTGCATGGAAACCTGACTAAGGCAAACATGATTGCAACTTTGGTCACAACTGCAGCAGAAAATAGCAACCAGGAGGATGATCAGACTGCCCGTGGAGATGTACAACAATCACAAGATGGACAGCTCAACCTTTCTGCAGAGAGCATAAAAATCTATCTAGAGCTAAAGAGACTTGAGTTAAAGGCCAGGCATTTGGAAATGGAAGCTGTGGAGAAGGAGAGACAGAGGCAGCATGAAAAGGAGATGCTGACTGTTCGCCAGAGTCATGGAGATAATGAGGAAGGGAGTACCCAGACTCCAGGAGCACAAATGGTCAGCAAATTTCTTCCACAGTTTACAGAGGTGGATAATTTTTATAGTTTCATTCATATGTTTAAGAGAGTATGTAAACAGTATGATGTTGACCAAAGGCTCTTGGTACTGTTCCTGATCCCCTTACTCCATGGTAAAGCTGTAAATGTACTTTCCAAATTATCTGACATTGACTGTTTTAACTATAATGCTGTAAAGAATTGTTTGTTAGAATTTTTAAGCTAACACCTGAAAATTATAGGAAAAAGTTTTGTGAGCATAGACACAAGGCAGATAAAACTGTGTGTGTATATGTTGCTGAACTGAGCATTTATTTTCATAGGTGGGTAAGTGGATGTCAGGTCACCACTTTTGAAGGGCTGGCAGACCTTTATTTGAGGAAACAAGCCCTTAGCACTTTGCCTGAGGACATGAGGATCTAGTTAGCTGATAGACAATGCACTACTTCAGATGAGTTGGGAAGAAGGGAGACCTACATCTAGCAAGCAGGGCACCCCTGCACAGGAAAGGGACACCCAGTGCTGCTCATGGGTCTAAGGGAACAGATGGTGGGCTACACAGACTGCCCCAAAAGAATCTGCTAGTAGCAGGGGAAGCCACTAGTCCAGGTACATGTCCAGGACCTAAGGTCAAATGTTTTGAATGCAACCATTGGGGAAATGTGACATATAGATGTCCACTGAGGCAAGGTGGGGAACAAAAGATGAGGGAGCCAGTATCTGGGAAGGACAAAATGTCAACAGTAGTTTGTCTAGAGACAACAAGGATACCAAAGTACCATCAGTGGTTATATTCTATCATAGTGAATGGCAAAGAGGCCATTACAAAGAGAGACAGAGTCTCCGACATAACCATTGTGAAGCCTGCGGTAGTCAGAGCTTTAGGAGGGACCCTTTTCCAAATACCTTTGTCTAGGGTTCACCTTGACTGGGAGGGTGGAAAAGGAAGACAGCAAGTAGGTGTGTTTGTGGATATTCCTGGAGATGTCCCGATAAGGAATGATTTTGATAATGTAGTACCATGTGCTCATGTAGTTACATGCAGTCAGGCTTGGAGACAAGTATATGGGTCTGCTAGCCTGTGGGGACCCAGACAGACCAAACACTTGCAGCAAGGACTGGTGAGGTGGTTACTTCAGGGAGGGAGCTATGCTGAAGCAGTGAGACTGAAGTTGAGTCACAGATGCTTGTGGGTACTGATGGTCTCTTGGACAGAGTGACAGCAAGGGCAGAGGTGACTAATAGTACCCAGGCTGACAGTGAGGCACCACTGTCAGAGGATGGTAAACTTCCTGTGGAAGAGGTGCTGGGAAGGATTACTAACAGAAAGTTGAGACAGGCTCAGCTCTCAGACCCTACATTACAAGGACTGATCCAGGTAGCTAGTGAGGCACCTGATTCTCAAGGGCAGGGTAAATCTGTATATTGGGACAAAGGGTTACAGTATAGAGAGTGGCCCCTGAGGGAGGGCTAGAAGGTGAGAGAGTACAGCAGTTGGTAGTGCCTAGAGCCTCCCATCTGGCACTTCTAGCCGTAGCCCATGATATTCCCTTTGCAGCTCAGAATGGCCATAAAACATACAAAGAAACATATTATGCAGAGCGTCTAGTGGGGTGGGATTTCCAGAAATGTAACAGGGTACTGCAATACCTGTGAATACTGCCAAAAGGTAGGCAAGGCAGGAGACAAGGTGAATGCTCCTTTGATGCCTTTGCCTGTGATTGTGGAGCCATTTCAGAGGGTAGCTATGGATATTGTAAGGCTTCTGAGTACCCCACGTTCCACAGGGAAAAAGTACATCATAGTGGTAGTAGACTATGCTACAAGATACCCTGAGGCAGTGGCTTTGTCCTCCACTAAGGCAGAAAAGTTGGCAAATGCGTTGTTAGAGATTTTCAGCAGGGTAGGTTTTCAAAAAGGAATACTGACTGACAAAAGTGCCAATTTTATGTCAGACCTGCTGACATGTCTGTGGAAACACTGTGGGGTGAAGCACCTAAAGACCACCCCTTACCATCCGCAGACTAATGGTCTTGTTGAGAGGTAAACTCTACACTCCAGTCCATGCTATGGGAATTTGCAGACCAGTTTAAGAGGGATTGGGACAAATATTTACGCCATCTGTTGTTTGCTTACATAGAGGTTCCCCAGGAATCCACAAGTTTTTCTCCCTTTGTTGTTGTATGGGCATAATGTGAGGGGACCTCTAGATTTAATTCAAGATAAGTGGGAAGGTTAGTGTGAATCTCAAAAGGAGTCTGTTGTGGCATATGTCCTAAACCTCAGGACAAGGCTCAGGGAACTCATGGGCTTGACCCAGGTGAGCCTAGCTGAAGCCCAATGGCAGAAAAATGTCAGGTATGACAGGAATGCTTAAGCTAGCGAGTATGCTATAGGGCAGAAGGCAATTGTTCTCATGCCTGTCAGACACAACATGCTGCAAGCAGCATGGGTGGGACCCTACAAAAGGTAAGTGATGTTAACTACATGGTAGAACCTCTAGGCAGGAGGTAGGGGCACAAATTGTAAAATGTTAACATGATGAAACCTTACTATGCTAGGGAGGCCCTTGTGCTCAGTATTTGCAGTGGATTGCAGGAGGATTCAGAGGGAGATCTGGTGACTGATCTCCTCAGTGAGGCTTGGACTGACACCTCACTGACAGGGGTAGCAATGTCCCAGCAACTATCTCCTACCCAGGTTTGAGACATTTGAGCAGTGCTACAGAAGTTTGGGAACATGTTCACTGGGAAACCAGGGTGTACCCAGCTGGTGCAGCACCAGGTGGATACAGAACCCCAAATGCCTATTAGGCAGGCCCCTTAGAGAGTGCCTGAGAGAGTCAACCAGACTTTGAGGGAGGAGATACAGGAAATGTTTGAAGTAGGGGTAATTCAAGAGTCCAACAGTCCCTGGGTCTCCCCGGTGGTGCTGGTGCCAAAGAAGGATGGCAGCACTGGGTTCTGTATGCACTACAGGAAATCAAATAGTCACACAGAATTAGATGCTTACCCCATGCCTAGGACAAATAAGGCCTTAGAGCAGCTGGGTGGGGCTAAGTATCTTACCAACATTGATCTCACCAAGGGTTACTGGCAGGTGTCCTAGAGAGCAGTCAGCCTTTGTGACTCCTTTTGGCTTGTATGAGTTTACAAAGATGTCATTTGGGATGAAAAATGCCCCAGCAACTTTCCAGAGGCAGGTAGATCATATCCTAGCAGGAGCAGGGGGGTTTGCCCTTGCTTACTTAGATGATATAGCCATCTACAGTCATTCCTGTCAACAGCACCTTCAACATGTCAGGGAGGTGCTTGGCAGACTACTGAGGGCAGGGTTGACCATTAAGCCCAGCAAATATCAGGTGGGTATGGCAAAGGTCTCCTACCAGGGACATAGAGTAGGGAGTCATAAGATCAGGCCAGAACCTGCCAAAGTGGAAGCCACTCAGGCATGGCCTGCACCTGTTACCAAAAAGCAGGTGAGGGCATTCTTATGGACATCAGCGTACTACAGAAAGTTTGTCCCCAGTTATAGTACCATAGATGCTCCCCTCACAGACCTGACATGTAAAAACAGACCAGATAAGGTAGTGTAGACCACAGCATGTTACCCGTCATTCCAGAAGCTTAAAGAAGCTTTGGGAGGCTCCCTTGTTTTAGCCAGTCCAGAATACAGCAAATAATTTGTTGTGCAGGTGGATGCTTTGGACCATGGGTTGGGGGCTGTACTTTGCCAGATTTCTTCAGAGGGTGAAGAGCACCCAGTGGTTTATCTCAGTCATAGGGTCCGCCCAGGGAGGAATGATATGCAGCTGTAGAAAAGGAATGTCTAGCCATAATGTGGGCACTGCAGAAACTTCAGCCTTATCTGTATGGAAGAAAATTCACTGTAGTGACAGATCACAATCCCCCCTAACATGGTTACACAGAGCCAACAAGCAAAATGCCAAGTTGCTAAGATGGAGCCTAGGGTTGCAAGCATATGATATGTTAGTGCAGCACCACAATGGGGTTAGCTATGCCAATGCAGATGGGCTGTCAAGACAGGGAATGGAATAAGGTATACTCAGACAGACCTAACCCTCTCATGCAATGTTTCTCAATGGACACTTGAAAAAGAGGTCTCCGGGGGGAGGGGGTTATGTGAAGGTTGACAGCCTAGGTGGAAAAAAATTTGTAAATAATTCTATGTCATTTGTCTTTTTTTATTTTCTCAGTATCACAGCTGGCAGTAGGTCAGTCTTTCTGTGGCAGCCTGAGCAACAGGTATATCTGATTTAAAACACAGGAAAGAAACCAAACCAATTATCCAAACAATACAGATACAGGAATACTTTGGCTGGACAAAACCAGTTCTGTAAACTTACTGCCACTAAGAAAACAGACAAGGCCTCCAGACAAAGGATTTCACTACAACCGAGGTCAACACTAAGAGATATACAGCTATATCACACAACAAGCAGGATAAATACAATTATACAGATTACACAGATATTAAATCAAAATGCAGACAAAAATGAGAATAAACTCTTATCTTTTCTCAATATCACAGCTGGCAGTACATCAGTCTTTCTGCAGCAGCCTGAGCAACAGGTATATCTGATTTAAAACACAAGACAAAAACCAAACCAATTATCCAAACAATACAGATACAGGAATACTTTGGCTGGACAAAACCAGTTCTGTAAACTTACTGCCACTAAGAAAGCAGACAAGGCCTCCAGACAAAGGATTTCACTACAACCGAGGTCAACACTAAGAGATATACAGCTATATCTCACAACAAAAAGAATAAATATAGTTATAGAAATTACAGAGATATTAAATCAAAATGCAGACAAAAATGAGAATA
Source organism: Protopterus annectens (assembly GCF_019279795.1). Taxonomy (NCBI): domain Eukaryota; kingdom Metazoa; phylum Chordata; order Ceratodontiformes; family Protopteridae; genus Protopterus; species Protopterus annectens. Next base: position 1,723,960,303 of record NC_056733.1, on the reverse strand, counting down.
AACTGTAAATATTAATGTAATTCACAGGCTATTTTACAAATGTAAAGAGAACTATATGTTATGATTAAACTATAAGTTGTACTGACCTTCAAAAATGTAACCACAGTGCAATCTGCTGGAAGAAAGCTGATAAGTCAAGCATCGTATGACTGTTTGATCTCAAGCTTGGAGACATGATGTCTGGACTAAGGAATTCTATCTATTTTCTTAGGACAAGTGTTATTACTAGATTCTATATGTAAAATGTTGTTTATTGCTGTGGCTTCCTGCAGGCACAGATTACAAAAAGAAATGTGCATTTTGAGTTTCTGTTAGCCTGGGAAAATAAATCAGAGCTGTTAAGAATGATATAATCTGACATGACTCAGCAGTACTGTGTTATCAATTTAAAACTTTCTCAGAGAGAAAGATAGAGCATTTTGTTTTTTGGCTGAACCTGAACACATCTACTCATCAGCACTCTGCCTTTGCTCTGTATGTTAGCAGTTTATTTAGAACTTAGTATTTCTCTTAGAGGCAGATAGAATATAGCCAGATGAGTCTAGCTATTTTCTATATTTATGTCAGAGTATCCTACAGTATTGGTTTAAATCATTTTCCTGTGATCTCTGAACTCTGTACTGTCATTGTGTTGAATTAATGAGTATTTATTGTGTTTTTATTATTTATTATTAAACATTTTAATCCTTTCTACTGTGGCTGTTTTGTGTAGAGATAATTTAAGCTGTGGAGTACTTGCATGTATTTGGTGACACTGTACAAAGCCACTCCAGAATAGCCTTAGCCCTGGATCACACTTACTATTTGGATAACAGTAATATTATACAGTGAAATTGGTTACTATTTGCCAAGGGCCTTATTAGTAGCTGGTAAGAGTAGTTGGTGGCAGTGATTACTACCTTATACCTTGGGCAGGGACACAAAGCACTGGTTGGACAGAGAGGGTACTGGAGGTTTCGGCTTAACTATTCAGTTGAGATCTGAACCCTATAGCTGTGCCAGTGGGAGATTATTGGGGATCTAAAGAGAAAGGGAGAAACCAGCCCCAGACTGACTGTGATCTTTGTGTGCTCTTAAGGGAAATTGTACTTTACTGTGTATGTACTTGTTATCCTTCCCAATGTGTACACCCATTACTGGTGCTAGTAGTGAGGATTGTGGCTCCTTGATTATTGGGCCAGTGCATTGGTGTCACATACATATTTACTTATTCTGATCTCTTTCCATTTCTGTTTGAAAGCTATGCCTTGTACTATTACTATATTCCTAGGTTTTATATTTTAGATATTATCTTAGTGCAGACTATCATATAAAAGAACATTTATATTTACCCTTATATATTTGATTCTCTTTAATCTAGCACTACTGTTAGAATAAGTCTTATTTTTTTCCTTAAATGTTATATCTAATAGTAATGGAACAAACATCTGAAAAATCTTCCCTTTTAAGGTTTGCTGATGCATTAAGTTTTGTTATCATTAAAAAGAGGAACTAACGGAGGATCACAATCCTAATTTTTTTTATTAGAAGTGCAATTCTATAGGCTCATCTATAAACCATGCTTTCGGTATACTGTAAGCATTCATAACTATTTTGTAAATGACAGTGGTTAGAATGCAATTCACTGTCGTTTGCTTATTATCTAATTTGTATTGAATGAAATATTAGCATATGATTCAAAATATTATGACTACTTACTTTTAGACACAAAGAAGTAACATGGACAGTTCTTAGAATTTTCAGAACTCCCTCAGCATCATTACTCTAATTAAGCTCTTTCAAGCTGGTCTTCAAAACAAGCGATTGGAAATGAGCAGTTTATCAGCTACTATTCACAAAAATGTTCACAAGGGAATCCAAGCCACCTCTGCATTATACATCAATCGCTCAATCCCTTCCAATCCAGTAAAAATAAAAAAAAATAAAAACAATTTCAAAGAAAGTTAACCTCTAAAAAGCTATTGTATTTAAAGAAATATCATTTAATGATTCAGTAAGCACTATTTGTATGTGATGTTTAATTTAAAAAGACTAATTTTTAAAGGAGACATAGAATATAAATATTAAAAGCATGAGAGTTATGTGTGATCCAGGTTTAACTTCTAAATGTGTGAATGCTACTCTAATTATTTGACATCATTCCAATAGTAACTTTTATATATGTAAGAAACATTTTTATACTTTGTTTATAATATAGCATAACATTCCTTGGTGCTATTGCATGTCAAGTATACTATCAGCAGCAAGAATTCAGAACTATGTAATAACTGACAGTGGTTTAGAATGCAATTCACTGTCTTTTGCTTATTATCTAACTTGTATTCTTTGACAGCTTAGCATATGATTCAAATTATTATTATTTACTTTTAGACAGGAAGAAGTAATCTGGACAGTTCTAAGAATTTTCAGAACTCCCACAGCATCACAAAAGTGCTAATGACTTTAAGTTGTTTCAAGATGGTTTTCATGATAAGGGCTTGAAAATAATAAGTCAGTCAGTTGAAATCTCTTTCCATTTCTGTTTGCATGCTATGTCTTGTAGTATAACTATATTCCTAGGTTTTATATCTTAGCTTTTATTCTAGTGCAGAGTATCATATAATAGGACATTTATATTTGCCCTTATATATTTGATACTCTTTAATCTAGCACTACTGACACAGTAAGTCTTATTGTTTCCTTAAATGTTATGTCTAATAGTAATGGAACAAACATCTGAAAAATCTTCCCTTTTAAGATTAAAACTTCCCATAATTAGTTTTTCCTAATGCATTAAGTTTTGTTATCATTAAAAAGAGGAACTAACAGAGAATCACAATCCTAATTTTTTTATTAGAAGTGCCATTCTATAGGCTCATCTATAAACTATGCTTTTGGTACACTGTAAGCATTCATAACTATTTTGTAAATGACAGTGGTTTAGAATGCAAATCACTGTTGTTTGCTTATTATCTAATTTGTATCCATTAAAATATTAGCATATGATTCAAAATATTATAACTACTTACTTTTAGACACAAAGAAGTAACCTGGACAGTTCTTAGAATTTTCAGAATTCCCTCGGCATCGTTACTCTAATTAAGCTCTTTCAAGCTGGTCCTTCAAACAAGGGATTGGAAATGAATTTATCAGCTACAATTCATAAAAACATTCACAAGGGAATCCAAGCCACCTCTGCATTATACATCAATCTTTCAATCCCTTCCAAACCAGTAAAAATAAAAAAAAATAAAAACAATTTCAAAGTATGTTAACCACAAAAAAGCTATTGTATTTAAAGAAATATAATTTAATGATTCAGTAAACACTATTTGCATGTGATTTTTAATTTAAAAGACTGTCATTTTTTAAAGGAGACATAGAATATAAATATTAAAATAATGAGAGTTATGTGTGATTCGGGTTTAACTTCTAAATGTGTGAATGTTACTCTAATTATTTGACATCATTCCAATAGTAACTTTTATATATGTAAGAAACTTTTTTATACTTTGTTTATAATATAGCATAACATTCCTTGGTGCTATTGCACGACAAGTATACTATCAGCAGCAAGAATTCAGAACTATGTAATAACTGACAGTGGTTTAGAATGCAATTCACTGTCTTTTGCTTATTATCTAACTTGTATTCTTTGCAGCTTAGCATATGATTCAAAATAGTATTATTTACTTTTAGACATGAAGAAGTAAACTGGACAGTTCTTAGAATTTTCAGAACACCCGCAGCATCACAAAAGTGCTCATGACTCTGTTGTTTCAAGATGGTTTTCATGATAAGAGCTTGAAAATGAAAAGTCAGTCATTTACAATTCACACAAAAACACTCACAAGTGAATCCAAGCCACCTTCACACCACAAATCAATCCCTCAGACCCCTCCAATCCACATAAAACAACAAAAAGACATATCAAAATATCCCTACCACTAAAAACCCATTGCACTCAAAGAAATAAAATTTAATGACTCAGCAAACACTATTTGTATGAGATGTTTAGTCTAAAGCAGACTGTCATGTTTAAAAGAGAAATGAAATATGAACTTGCATTAAAAGAATGACAGTTGTGTGTGATACAGGTTGAATGTTACTATAATTATTTGACATCATTCCAGTAGTAACATTTATATATATATATCTATATATCTATATATATATATATATATATATATATATATATATATATATATATATATATACATATATATGGATTCACTTTATAACCTTGAAATGCTGAAATATCGAATTTCAGTATCTCAAGACTATAAAACCGAATCCACAAAACACCGACAAACAAAAACCACGAAATCACATAACCGAAAACACCGCACACACTACACTAAACATACAACACAACACCCACATCACAACATAAACAAAATAAAACACACATACACAACTCACACACACATAAGCAGGGGGGCAAGCCCCCCTGCGCCCCCCACACCCCCCCACTTATATATATACTAACTCCGAGATCGCACAAACACAACACAAAAGCTCACTCACACAAGCACATTCTCCAATCCCTCACACACACTCTAACTCCCACTCAAAACCTTTACAAAACACTCACTTACCTGACATAACACCTACATCCACACACGGCACCGCGCACCACCAAAACACAAACCCGGACATTACATAGCGCAACTTCATAACCGTGAATTCGACATATATTTGACATATGTGAAATTCGCGATTATGAACGTTCGCTATTTCACACATTCGACTTTATAGCTTTGAGATACTGAAATTCGACATTTCAGTATTTCTATGTTATAAAGTGAACCCATATATATATATATATATATATATATATATATATATATATACACACACACATATATGTGTGTGTGTATGTGTGTGTGTGTGTGTGTGTGTGTGTGTGTAAAATGATATATATTTTTAAACTTTGTTGATAGTAGAGCATGTCTTTCCTGGGTGGTATTGCATATTAACTATACTGTTATTAGCACACTACTGGACCATTTTAATAACCCAGAATGTAACTTAACATGTCTCTTTAGTGTCATTTATTGCATCTTGTATTATACTGAATAGTAGATTATTCAGCTCAGCCAAAATATCAGAAAATGTGGCACCTAAGTTTCATCATAATAATGATTGACGTTTAATAAAATGAACTGTTTAACCTTTTAAACTCTAAATGAAAATAAGTTGCTTTAATGTCACATATATCTAAAAGAATCAAACTCTAACATTTTAAAAAGGGAACTAGTAACCATTTGAAATACAGAAAGAAAGAAAGAAAGAAAAAGAAAGAAAGAAAAAAAAAGAAAGAAAGAAATGGTTTATTTTGTAAAAAATAATATTTAGCACCTGTTCATAAGTACTTAAGCACTTATTTAAATTAATAAGAATTCATAACTGTGAAATATATTGATTTTCATTCGCCCCTAAGTTTTTTTTTACTTTTTTTTTGTCTTTTATTAACTAACCATCTCTTGTCACAGTTCTCTTCAAAGAAGTTAATAAATTCCAGTCCATTTCTTCCATTTTTCTATTATTTTATGTTTCTGTATATATTGTCTTTTCTGTCCATTGCATCTTCCAAGATGTTAAAAATCTTCTTTCCTTCTGGAAGGTGAATCCTTACTTTTTGTAGAAACAATATTTGTGTTTTAATATTGTTTTTATTTAAGCTTCTAACAAATGACATGCATGTTTTTTTCTTTTACATCACTAATGTTAAATAGTCATTGTCAAATCTTATAGTATTTTCTATTATTTTAACTAGATGATTAGTCCATGCAGCCTTTAAGACTAAATCCTTATCTTGACTTGAAAAAAAATCTTATGATCGCTGACCTTGGTGAAGGTGTGTGTTTTTTTTTAATGAGTTAGAAAGTGATATATATGCCACTTCAAAACTAAATGAAAAATCTTTTGGCAGGTTCAAAGTTTTAGGCAGTCAGGTATTAAGGAAATGAGTCATACTCTCTCCCTCTTCTTTTTCAGGAATCCCATAAATCCTGATGTTGTTCTTTCTAGATCTGTTCTCTAAGTTTTCTATTTTTTCTGGAATAAATTGTTTTGTTTCCAAAGAAATTCAGTGTCATTCTAATTTTCAAGTAATCTTCCATAAAAATCAGACATTGCTTCTTCTATACTCGAGACATGTGATGATTGCTATTTAAGAGATTCAATCAGCACTTCAACTTGTTTTTTACATTTCTCTTTAAAATTGCAATTTTGCTTTCTAATTTATCTATCTTTACAAATTACTCACTGTTGTTACTTAGTATAGCCTAAATGTTTTTTTTTCATAGTGCTGTCCTGTACATTGGGTTTAGAGTGTCTCATTTTGAGACAATTAGCTATTTCTAGATTTCTTGACAGGAAAAAGCAGTTAAAAGAGTGTCAGACTTTTTATTTTTTGTAGCGAATCTTTCAGCATCAAGTTTTTGAAACGTTCTATTTGAAATTTTTAGTAAAAATCCTGTCAGAGATGCTAAAATGAAGCAGAGCTAAAAACAGTGCTGTTAACTGCTCTATATCTTTGCCAAGCCCCAGTGATAAGAATTATTTGCACTATATGGAGTTCTAGTAAACCAGATGTACCACTAATTAAAAAAGTGTCAAAATGTAAAATGTTTCACAACTTTCAAAGTCATAAACTACTTAATGGTATTACATAGAGAAGACATAAGCAAGTGTCTATCTCATTAGTGAACAACTTGAAAGCTATTAGATACTACTTTTTTTTTTGTATGACAGCAATGTGTGCTATTGTTTCTAAAGCTGTGAAAATAATCTGAAAACTGTTCTGTGATGACTTTTGATAATGTTCTTGCATGAAGCTAGAAACGCACTGAAAAGTGCTTAACAAACTTTTTCAAGCACTTCCTTCCATCAGAATGTGATAACAAAGTTAATCAGTGTACTGAATTCATCTCTATTAACATAGCTACATTTACTACAAGCAGTATTTGTTACAGATCAGCAAAGCAATCATGAGGGGTACTACTATGCATATTAAGCGGGACTTTCAGTAGAAAACAAGAAATTAGTTATATTGGTCAGCATACAGCTGTGAAGACCCAATATGGAGTACTATCTACATTTCTGAATACCTCATTTAAATGAAACTATATATAGGATAAAATCACTGCAAAGGAGGGCAACAAAAATAATGCAAGGGCACACAGGAATACATATAATGAAAGACTAGTATAGCAATAACCCATGCCTTGGCATGGGTAATGCTGGATTTAACCACGGTTAGTGTGGTTTGGTCACGAGGCCGAAGCCCGAGTGGCCAAAGACAACCGTGGGTAAATCCAGCATTACCCACACCCAGAAATGGGTTATTACTATTATACAATGACATTATTTAAGAAAAAAAATAATTACTTTTCTTAAATAATGGCATTATATAATGCCTCCTTGCTGCCCTTCCGCAGCTGTCTGGTATTCTGCAGCAGTTCTGATGTACTGCGCATGCGTATACTTATGCAGTACATCAGAGCTGTGGGCAAAAGCAATGTAGAAAGCAAGATCTCCGTTGCTTTTTACAACCTGTCTTGCTATGTTAAACAAGTTTAACATAGTGAGACAGCTTTAAAAAAAGCAACGGAGAATCTCCATTGCTTTTTTTAAAGCTGTCTCACTATGTTAAACCCAGTTAACATAGCTTGACAGTTTTGAAAAAAGCAACAGAGAAAGCAAGTTCTCCGTTGCTTTTTAAAGTGTATGTTAAATGGGTTTAACATAGTGAGACAGCTTTAAAAAAAGCAACAGAGATGCTCCGTTGCTTTTTTTAAAGCTGTATCGCTATGTTAAACTAGTTTAACATAGCGAGACAGGTTGTAAAAAGCAAGGGAGATCTTGCGTTCTCTGTTGCTGTAAAAAAAAAAAAAAAAAAGTTATACTAATGGAAAAAGTCCGGGAGACCGGATCTTTTTCTATTATTATAAATCTGATTTACAACATGCACGCTGACCAATCAGCATGCACATTTTGGAATATTAATGGGGGGTCATTGTATAATAGAGTTTAATTATACCTTGTCTTGCTAAAACAGGAACATAAGAGTTATGCTAGAAACACTTCAGTGCCTTAGAGGAATCTACAAAGTCTTAAGTATGTGCAGTCTTTTGGAACAAAGAAGTATGAGAGTGCACAATAGGCAAGGATGATGTATCTATACTTTATTTTTATAAGGTGCAACATACAATCAATGTGCAATCATATTTACATCACATAAGCTCCTATGTATACAAAATGCATTGGCCTAAATGTTTTGAGGAAATAATTTTTGATTCTTACAACACATCACCTCACTCATGAGATATTGAACTCTATGCTGGATAATGGCCACTCATCCTCCATAGTATCACTGTGCAAGAGGATGTGCTAAAGCAGGCAGAAAGCAGCAGGCATTAAGATTCTGCATCTGAATAACTAGATGAATGATTAGGTAATAAAACAGAAGCTTGTGTAATAAAATCACAGGGCCTCATGCTTAGAACTCTGCTTTAAGTCCAAATATTCTATTCTTCCCTGAAAATTAGCAGGGGCTATTAATGGAGGAAGTGAGCTGTACACATACATGGGTATTTATTGTATGGAAAAGACAGCAATGTCAAGAGAGACAGTAGAGCTGTAATTCTAATTCACAGTTTCCTTTCATCTACATAGTAAGCAGGAAAACAATGAAGTGATTTGTGAACATGGAGACCACATAAAATACTGTGTAAAACAAATAGGAATTCAGAATCATTTGGGTGAATTTGTACATTGCGTAGCCCTGGTGGCCATTTTGTCTCATGATGTAACTTGTGACCAAGATTTTACCGCAGTTTAAAGAACTATGGAAGTTATGGGGAAGACTGGTTCAATCAGCTATACCCTCAGAAGTTCACAGCCTCAGGAAAGAGCACTCCAATACATATGATGAGCCAATATCTGATTTGGGGTGGAAGGGTTAGATAAATCTACCACCTGGTCTTGTCAAAAGAACCCTATTAAAATGTTGGAGTGAGTGAGTTTTATCAAAAGACTCCAAGTAAAGTGACACAAAAGCCAGCATACAGACAGGGGAACAGGAAGAGAAACTAAGGAAGGTACAGATTGGTCTTATATTGAAAGAAAAGAAAAATTACCTGAACAGAGTCCTAAACTTTCTTCCTCTGAAGCAAAATAGATTTCCATTCTACAGCACAGGCCAGAGTCTAAGGAGAAAGCCACGAAAATTACCTTTGAGCAAGAAAAAGGAAAAACACGAAGTACACCTGTTGGAAGAAAGTTCTTTCCTTGAGTTGCTTTTTATAGGCAGCAAACAAGTTGAAAGAGAAAGGCCTATACCTGTATTTGTAGGAATAAAGTCCACTGCCTTGGCTTTACTTCAAAATACTCATGAGAACACAAGGAGAGATGATTTTCAGATAAGTCATGTTAATTTCAAGAAAGCTCTGTGAAAAGATTTTACCCTAGGTGGAGCTGGAGAGAATGCAGAGTAGAATGGAGAGCAAAAAGAAACAGTTCTACTCATACTTCTACTAAGAAACGACCTTCTATATACAGTAACCAAACAGAAGGGGCAGGCACTCAGCAAGATATTATTTCCACACCTTTTAGGGCACTTGTAATGAAATTAGTCACATTTTCTCTTGATCATTTAGGGATGGGCAAAACACAAAATAGAATTTTAGCTAGAGTTTTATTGCTCTGGTGTAAAGAAAGATATCGATAACATTTGTGCAGCCAGTCCTGAGTGCCAAACGTCATAGCACCTATCCCAGGATAACAGGAATTACTAATTCCTTGAAACCAAATCTCCCAGAAAAAAATACCCATTGCACAGGTTCCTTTAAGACGCTAGCAGCAAGCCTCATGGGTTCACTCATGAAACTAAATAATAGCAATTAGCGAGCCTAGAAATTACTTATTATGCAGCAAACTTTTTGAGCAGCTATGCTTTGAAGAGTCTATCCAGTGCCCATAGTGCCTGAGAAATACATACTAACTAAGCTGCCACATTCATGTTCAAAGTGATACATGCATTTTATCAGTACATTAAAATAAAACAACTAATGATATCTGAATAACACCAATCAATAGATGGGCTAGCTGAATGCTTTAACCAAACTTTAAAGGCTGTGCTATGGAAAGCTGGGGGGAGAGAGAGAGGAAAAGAAATGGGAAAAAACTGCTTATTCCCTAAACACCTTTTACAATATAATGAAGTCAGGACTGAAAAAAAATCTTAGAATACACAATAATTTTCAAGAGTTTATTGGAAGGAATACCTTACTTGTAAAACCTGCCTCCACCAAAGAAGAGTAACCCCTTTTGCAGGACAGCAACAATACACAAACCACAGACTTCGTCTCTATATTGGCTGGACAGGGCAAATTAGGAGCAGGCACCAACTTGGCATCAAGTCAGCCTTTGTCTGATCGAGCATATAAGGTCACAGGTGGAGTACTGTAAGGCTAGCTATGAGTACAAATTGGACACATCCACCAAGGCCAATTACAAGGCCATCTTCACATATGTCTGCAGTCTCAGAGGCAACAAACCAACCTACCCTGTAATGGTGGTCAGTCAGGCCACATACACACACAACATAATATAGCCAACCTGCTATAGATATGTTTAGGACAACCATCACCTCCTGGCTCAGCATCACTATAGGTGGATATGCACAGCACCCACAGCTCTCCCCTCAGCACCAGTAAGCAGGTACATATTACCTACTGAAAGGCAACCAACGTAAGTATCCATGGGACCTGTTAACATCCCTGTCTGCATCCTAAATGAACTCGGGCATGCCCTCCCATCTCCATTACCCACTGTAGTCACACCAAACCTTGGCACCATCCACTCCCCATCTGCATGGAAGATGGCCAATGTCATCCCTATACACAGATATGAATGAGGAGTAGAGGATTATGAAATTGACTAGGCCTCATTGGAGGAATATGACACATCAAGATCAGCAGTGCAATGCAAACAGATACAGTGCTGATAGATTACAGGGGTATGGTGTGGTTGTGAGGGGTGGCTACTGGTATTCAATGTAGCTGTGCAGGTTCTGTATGTACTGTTGCCAAATGTATGAGGTCCTGTGATGTGATTCCCTTTTTATGTTTTCCAGGTGCAATGTTGCATCAGCAAAGGTCAACTTTTTCAGCGGCTGAGACAAATATAATCATAGAAGCCATACTACAGAACCATGCCATAATGTTTGGCCAGAGCCAGCAACATCTGTTGGAGATGACTGGCTTGTGGCTCGACCTTGTTCACAGGGTAAACAATGTTGGCTTGCATGCACATACATATGAGCAGGTCCAGCATTGTGGAAATGACCTCATATGCCATGCCCGGCAAAGGCATGCTGCAGTGGCCATGGACTGCACATCCCCAGGTGGAGGCCCAACCATGAAACTCCACTAACATCCATGGAGGAGCTCCTCGGCAACCTTGGGGCACCCATCCTAGTACAATATCAGGGTACAGACCTCCCACATGCTGGAGGTGGGTGGCACCCAGACAATGGACTAGGAGTATGCAGGTAAGACCTCAGTTGAGAGTACTAGACTAGTGTAGCAGACATACTTGTATTTGTAGAGTATCTACATGCATGTGTCGGTCAGTATACAGTTGTGGATGAGGTTTTCTAATGCACAGAAGTGCACATCTATGGTGAAGGACAGCAACATGTGCAGTATTGGGGGTTGTACTGTAAAAGTGCAGACATGCTCATCCATCCTGTCCTAATGCCACATGCAAGTCTGCTGACAATACTTTTCTCCCACAACTACTTGGGTCCTCCGGTTTGCATGTGGGATGGCAGCCTGAAGCTGTTGAATATGGAATTGTTTTGTTGTAGTTTGCCAATACCCCAGCAATGTGAAGGCCATGCAATGTACCATGCACACAACTGTCACTCATAGCCATAGTACATTATGTACATGTTCACTTGTGGTGAGGTTAACTGCATTGCATCACAGTGGTCACCACAGGGGCCTATCTGAAGAGAATGTAACATCCATGTAGCATGCCTCACAACCTGACAGTGTAAGACTTCTAGACAGAGACCAACAAAATGAGGGGACAAAAGGCCTAAGGTCAGGACATGTGTGAAACATTACTCTCATACAGTTGATATAAACAGTGTACACACCCCTGTTAAGATACCAGGTGTTTGTGATATATATACACAAACTGAGACCAGAATATGTCAGTTCACACCTTTTCCAACCTGTAATGTGACCTATGGCATGAACGATTCACTTGTAAAGCCAATCAATCTGTTGGGCACCAAACATGGAGTATACAAACCTTACAATAAGCTGGATGCATATGTGTGCATACCCTTCAAATAATATTTTATTGCAACAACTTGTGATTTTACTGAGAGCTTTCAGTCTGCTTGGGTACACACCTGCCATCTAGTAAAGGCACCGTGAGTAACACCAAAATAACAGTCTGCTGTCCAAGTAGGATATTCATGAAATTTGTGGCTTGCAGACAGCTTACAAATCAGCAAATGGATCTTATATTTGTAAGGTATCAGTCAAGAATAGGGTACTACAACATTACCACAGTATTGCATGCACCATGGAACACAGTGGAGATAGTTGTCAAAAGGAGGATTGAATATGGGACAACAGTGCTGTTGAAAAGAACCTGACATCCCTCTAAAAATGATGACAAGACATATCAAAAAGTGGTCAGGGAGGCTGCCAGGAGACATACAGCAACACTGAGGGAGTTACTGGAATCTCTTGCAAGTACTGGTGTTGTGTACTATATGTGAGAACACTCTCCCATATTCTGCATATGTCTGACCTATGGAGTAAGGTCAGAAGATGGAAGCATTTCTCCACACCAAAAAACATCTAGGGATGGATAGATTTGCTATACAGCACATCAAGTCTCTCAAAAGCATGTGTGAAAATGTGTTATGGTGCAATGAGACTATGGATTGAACTCGCAACCACAATACCAAAAGGTATGTGTGGTGCACAAGCAACACCTCTCTTAACCCGAAGACCAACATCCCCATGGTGAATCATGTGGTTGCTGTGACCTGCTGTGAGGATGCTGTTCCAAAGCCAGAAATGGGCCTTAGGTCATGGTCGTGGGAATTCTGAACAGTTCCAAATAACACTCACATCTGACCAATATCCATCAGGAGTCAGCAAGAATGCTGAAGATGGGGAGGTGTGTCAGCCTTCAACATGACAAAGACCTGACGCATATATCCAAAGCTACCTAAGAATGGCTACACCTGAACACACTCATAGTTATGGATTGGCCCAGCCAGAGCCTAGACCTACACAAGATAGAAAAACCCCAGTGTGACCTGATGAGAGCTGTACACATGAGATGCCCTTGCAATCTGACAGAGTTGGGTGACCTTTGCATGAAAGAGTGGCCAAATAATGCCAAGTCAAGATGTGCCATACTGATAGACACCTTCACAAAAGACTGAATGCTGTAAGTCACTTACAAGGTGCTTCAACAAAGTATCATTTTAAGGGCATGCACACTTATGCAACCACCATATTGTACATATTGCAGCCACTATATTCTACATGTAACACATTTGTTTGTTTATCGATTGGATTGCACAGGTCATATGTCACATGAAAGGTGGGTAACATATTTGAATGCATTATTGCGGTCTCATTTTATACATTACAAAAACATGGCATGTTAACAGGGTTTGTACACTTATCATATCCACTGTAAGCTTAGATGGTTGGTGGTGTAATAGGAATTGTATCACCAAACATTTACTTATGGTTTGGAGGTATCCCACTCAAATGTATGTCATTAATCAGTGATGTCACTCCTCAGATCATCCCAGTTATGTATCATAAAAACACAGGGTTTATGAGAAACAGAGCAATCATATGAGCCAGATATCTACACATGATGTGAGAATCTGTACAGTTGGGAGGCATGTTCTGCAATACATACCACTGTGCTATACAGGTGAACAGCAATGATGTGCACATGGGTGCCGTCTTTGCTGGGTAAAGGGCCATCACCTACTAACACTAAATTCCATATCCCAGAGCTCTATATTGCTAGTTACATGTAATAAAACTGGCTGCAATGCAAAATGTTGAGGGTCATGTGTCATGCATATCACCATTTGGGTAATTTGTGGTCTGTGTAACAGATTTGTAACACCTCACCTGTAAGTGTGTGTGTGTGTGTGTGTGTGTGTGTGTGTGTGTGTGTGTGTGTGTGTGTGTGTGTGTGTGTGAGGGGGGCAAACATGAGGACCAATACTCGTCAAGCTGCTGTCATAAGTGCCACACCAGGAGTCACCAGATGCATGTTTCAGGCTGTCATGGATGCACAGGCACATAGTGAATGCCACACTAAACAAATACTCAGGATGGTGGATGCAATTGTTCCTGGTTTATGTTCATAGGTTCATAGGTTCATAGGTTCATACTAGGCTATCTGCTCTAGGGCATTTATAAGCCTAGCCAGAGTTGTGTGGCTTTCACCACCCCTTAGGTTGAAGAATACTATACAAATTAGTTTGCCGTGCCTCTGTCCAGCAGTGATACAGAGATGATCCCCAGGGTAAACCTACGATCTCCCATCCACTGGTCAAGATTCCTCTTGAACAGAGCCAGCGAGGTGCTCTGTCTCACATGGACCGGGATTCTGTTCCACAGCATAGGGAGTCTCTGGGTGATGAATCTGTCCCTCCAGCATGTCCTATTTATATCCGTGTTGAGGTTTAAGTCTCTTGCTCTTGTGGCTCTGGTGGATTTGGATTTTTTGAGGTGGAGCATATCCATTATTCCAGGTTGGACATGGCCTTGTATGTCAGGTACAGGTCACCTCTGAGCAGACGGTATGCAACTGAATAGAGCTGGAGTTTCTTCAGTCGGGCAGCATATGGCATATTTTTGAGCCCCTTTATCCTTTTGGTGAGGAACTTTTGGGGTCTTTCCAATTGCTGCAGGTGTCGGGTAAGATACATTCCGAATGGGGCATTGTACTCAATCATTGGTCTGATAAGTGAAGAGTACAGGGGAACAATGACCTCCCTTGATCTGGATGTGAATCCCTTCATAATCAGGTGGGCAATGTAGAAGGTCCTCCTAACCACTTTGGCAATGTGAGTGTCAAAAGAAAGGTTACTGTCAACTTGGGTACCCAGGTCCCTGATAACCTCTTCTGTGCTTAATGGGTTGCCACCTATGTGGTAACTTGGGGTTACCTTGTTTTTACCAAAGGGTATGACTATACATTTTTTGGCGTTTAGCTTAAGGCCATGGCTCTGGCACCAGTTATCTGTTTCTATGAGACCTCTCTGAAGGATGTCTGTGTCTGATGGATTTTCAACTATGGCGCCCAGTTTGCAGTCATCTGCAAACTTTGTCAGCCACAATCCTCCTATGTTTGCCTGCACTTCTGAAAAGTAGATGCCGAACAAGAGGGACCCAGGACTGAGCCCTGTGGGACACCGCTTGTGACCAGCTTGGAGTCTGACATGGCACCAGCAACTCTAACCCTGTGGGTTCTGTCCTTGAGCCAGTTTGCAACCCATCTTGTGACATATGGGTTTACATTTAAGCAGGTGAGCTTTTCTATGATACCTGAGTGGGGTATTGTGTCGAAAGCTTTTGCAAGGTCAAGGTAGGCTGTGTGAACTGCCTTACCCTCATCAATGGCCTTGGTGACTGTTTCAAAAAAGTCGACCAAGTTCAAGAGGCATGATCTGCCCTTGACAAAGCCGAATTGGGTAGGATCCAATGTCTGTAGGTCCTCTATGTCTTTATTTATGAGTTCCATTATGATCCTCTCCATAGCTTTGCAGACCAGGCTTGTTAAGCTTATATGGTGACATACAAGACCTTGTTGAGGCCACAGGTCAAAATACTGAAGTCATGAATAGATGGTAAGGTGAGACTTTGGCAATCCTTGACCATGGCATGTCTGTCCTAGAGCATGTGGTGGGAGATGGATATCAGCCATGTGGAAACAGTTCAGCACCAACAAAAGCTGGGAGTCTACGGGGCCATGCACCATCACACTCCTGTAGTGACAGTGACACCAGCAATACCAAAGGGTGGTTGTTGTCCACATCACACTGGAGCAGGCCATGGGCATGTGGTCTTGTCCGGTCCCATCAGGGGCACAGATCTAGCTGACAGCAGTCACCATCAGGAAGCAGTACTGCATCTGGCCTTGGGCCTGATGGTGCCAGTGAGAACCGAGGCAGGACCACTTCCTATGTCCGTGGCCAGAGATGGTGAAATGGACACCCTGCCATGTACGGTCCACAGCTGTCCAATGTACCCCTGTGTAGGGCAGCCACATGGTGTTTCTGTGTGCATACATACACAAACACATCTGTATCACAGGCAGGTCACATACAACCACACACAGCACCTCTGCCCAGCCCATCTCTTGGATACCCCTCCAAACACACACACACACACACACACACACACACACACACACACACACACACACACACACACACACACACACACTTACACACGATGTCAACCATATGGCCCAGGCTAGGCCTCTGGCAAACCCACACCACACCCTGTGCATATGATGATGCCTGTGCCACATCCTTGTCATCCATACCACTGATGCAGGGATATGCTAATATGGGTCTGATGCACAGGGTGAATATAGTACAGTGTAGCTATGTAATACTATGTAAGGTGGTGTCTGCTTACATTTGTTATGGGCACAAATACAAGTGTGTGTACTTTATTAGTCAGGATGCATTATTGTTGTTAGTACCACTGACCGAATGTAGTCTGACATGCTGTATTCTGTTTGTGTTCCAGGTGTCTGTTTGTCGGCAGGCTGTGGCCCTTCAGACATTTCCAAGAGGGAGTATTGGCAGAGTGGGAATACACTGACCATGTTATAGGCAAGGTACAGCTTTATGTGTACATTTACCAGGTGTGTATTCATGGAACAGTGTGTGAGGGTCACTGTTGTCGGACAGTGTGACCTTGCATATATACCCATTGTCACAGACAGGCAGCCTTCAGACATATCAGCTCAGTGTTGTGCAGTACCATAGGCTCATACATACAGAACAGGTTACTGCAATACTGTCAGCAGGTCCCTCACAAGTGCAGCCATTACATTAACTGCAACAGACTCAACTGTCAACATCTGTTGGCCCTGTCATTTCTTTCTCATACACTCAACCCTGATGCAGTTGATGAGGGCATGCATGGTACTGTGTATGGCAGGTTTGTGGTATATATTCCTGAGTTCACAGGGTGGAACAGGGAGACAGATAGTACATCCTTTGCATAGACACAGTAAGGACTGACACAGGGGATGTACATACACAGTAACATTAACACAGTTGGCAATAGACATATTAGTAAACCTACATTTCCACCTTGATGTACTGTACTACTACATACACATGACATGCCCCACATAGATTATATGCATGGGACATAACACACTACCTCTTACAACACATAATGTCCTGAATGCCTTCATAGATGGTGATAAAACCCATCAGGGATAGGATGTGGAGTCATGTATTGCTACTACAAGCCTGGACAAGTGATAGTGTAGCAAATGTTGTATCAGGATGATGTATCAGTCAGGTATGATGCCTGATGCTGGCATGCGTGGCGCTACACTCACTCTGGCCAAATTGGCAATAATATCACATACATGGGCATCGTTAAGGGACACAGACCAGATATAGGTTGGAAACATCTGGATAGTCCATAGATATCTGTACAGATGATGGGTATGGCCTGCACAGGCCTGCACAATGGTTTAACATGCTGCATGTGAGGCAGATGCTGTTACCATGCTATATAAAGTATTGCCAGTGTGAGGTGGTAAACAGGTGTGGGTGGTACATAAATCAAAATGGTATCACACACACACACACACACACACACACACACACACACACACACACACACACACACACACACACACACACACACACACATGCCAGTATTGACATTAGAACCTCTGCCTATCTAGTTATTTGTACTATAGTGGTACACAGTTATTGCATGTGCTACAGAGCTTACTTGGCTGACAACTGGCCCTAGGTGCTGATAATTGCACAGCTGAGGTAAACTCTTACAGGTTTCAGATAGTCTGCCTTTAATTTTTCCCTTATATCTTGCTAGTTCTTTATCTCCTGCACTTCAAATAGCTTAATAACTTTGCACTTCAACAGTTTTTTTAATCAATTATTCTAGCACACCTGAGAGCCATCAGCAGTAGTTGTTCTTCACGGAATTAGCTCCAGTACTTAGTAGTTATGAGCACCCCTCCTGGCATGATTAAGGTGCAGTTCTCTGTGCTTTTGCCCATTAACCTGGTGCACTTGGGCATGCTGAGACACTGTTGTAACTGCATCATGTACATATAAAACCCTCTCCTCTAAACTCCCAACACTCAGACTTGTGAGAGACACCTCTATATCACCATATTGGAAGATATGTACTCTCTAGCAAAGACTGGACTAGCTGGTCAAGAGGAGAAGGGTCAACACCTGCAACCCACCACATGTAACACATACCCCTCCAGAACACCCACTATCACAGCTCTAACATACAAACAATAACCACATACCCACCTTCACAGAGGCACTCAATAGACATTTACCCAAACAGCAGATACCACCAAGACAGACACCCACTCAACCACCACAACACAACACACACCACAGGACACGTATCTCATCCACACAGTGTGCCTGTCAACCTAAGCCCCAAAGGCTAACCATCTTGCCTGATACAGTAATCATAGGTGACTCAATAGTGAGGCACACAAATGTCCCACTGACTAGGTTGAACATGGGGGAGGTAACAGTCAGCTGTCTATCAGGTGCCAGAATCAAACACATAACACTCCCAGTCAGATCACTCCACAACAACTACAAGTATCACTCTGTCATTGTCCATGTGTGTGTGCATGACGTGAGATGCACCTCCATGGACTATATGAAAAGATACATGGTGGAGCTCTCAGATTATGTGGGCCAGGCAGGTATGACAGTAGCCATGAGCAGTATACTACTGTCACCCAGAATGATACCGCAGTACAAACAACAAATGATTGACTTCAGCAATTGGCTTAAGTGTCTGGTGACACTCTCATCGGATCCAGTATTTGTATGCTTAGGATGACATGATAGACAGACTGCAATGGCTTGCAAGAGATGGCCTGCATCTGTCACCCCTGGGTTTCCAGGTACTAGCTAAGTGTCTTGCCACCCCTATAGTGCCTTTTCAGGTAGTGTTCCAAATCAAATTACCACCATAACAGCTAGACATATATGCAATCTGGAAGATCATGCTGCTCAACACTAGACATCTACATCTCAGGATGCAGCCACTCGAAGAACTCCTCAAAATGGAGAACATTGACATTTGTGCTGTAATGGAGACCTGGTTTACAGCAGCAGACAGCACCCCTGCACTACCAGCCTATAACTCATTCCAAACCTGTCAGCCCCAAAACATAGACCACAGCTCCAAAGGTGGTGGTGTCTCCATATTAATAATGAATATGTACACATCCAGAATAGTATCCCAGCATAATGCATCTGAGATACTTCCGGTACATCTGACATTGGGTAATAGTGCAATCCAGGTAATAGCCTGCTATAGGTCCACACCCTATTCCCTAGACTCTCAGTTCATATTCCTCAACATCCTGTAATCTATCAAAGTCCAACCCAACACTCTTATACTAGGAGAGTTCAACTACGCCTCCATCAACTGGGAGAGATACTCAAGTACCAATACACTGGCCCAATGCTTCCTGGAATTCATCTGTTCCAATGCCCTGGACAATCTCATTCTGACACCAAGTAGAGGAAGAACATCCTTGACCTATGTTGATTACTAACATATGGTGCCGTTGCTTGACAACAGTAGTCAATTGCTACCTGATCAGATCCAACATAGAGTAATCACCATGGAAATCCACATCTCACCCACACCCCCGCAAAGGTAACCACTTTGAAAAGCTTCTCCAAAGCTAACTTCAGACTCATAAGAACAGAGGTGGCTAACTTCACAGCACCCATGCCAATGAAAAATACCTGCATGACTGCTGAATCATACGCAAATGCAGTATACAAACATGTACAACAATGCATGACACTAGCCATACCCATCAGAACCATGACACTGTCCTCCAAACACTGGAAGCCAATCTGGTTGCCCGCTGCCATTAATAACCTGTACAACAGAAGGAAGAAACTGTTACAGAAAAAGATGGAGACCCAAGAGTGGTAAAACTCCCTTATTAGCCTCAACAACAACTTGAGATCCCTCATGAAATCATCTAAAGCTGCCTATTATGGCAGAATTGCAGCTGACACTGATAAGTTATATCAAGAACCTCTACCCCAATACCCAGAAGTTCTCTGAGTTACTGCACAATGCTACCTCCTATACTGAGCCAGCAGATATTGCCAGCATTTTTGCCAACACATTCAGTGACAGCTTTAAACATCTCTCCCCCACTAGGGGAACAATCAGAATGTCAGAAGAATGCCAAGCACCATGATTACTGCCACCCAGGTTACACCTGCATTGTCCACAGGCAAGGATACAGCTTCCGTGGGACCCCAAATTATACCTTGCTGTGTTCTACATGAAGTATAAAGATACTTGGCACCATATCTGTGTGCCCTGCTCAGTCACAGCCTCACCTCAGGCTTTGTCCCTCCCAAATGGTGCACTGCTACAGTCATCCCTCTCTATAAAGGTGTGGCAACTACAGACCCTGGGAATTATCAGCCCATTAGCCTGTCAAGTCTGATATGTACAGCTATGGAGCACATCATCAGGCCTGATTGACAAACATATAGGTAATCTCCTACCTCTGGATGCCACACAGATTGGCTTTGTGAAAGGGAGATCTTGCCTGCTCAACCTAGTTCATTTCTTTGAGTTAGTCACCAGGGCTGTGTATGACAGTAAGGCACTGCATATAGCCTACATCAATCTGGCCAAGGCTCTTGATACCATTCCTCAGACAGGAATTATTGATGAACCTGTCAAACTAGGAATCAACCCCTATATCACTGGGGGGGTTGAAAAGTGCCTCACAGATAGAACACAGTGTGAAAGTAGTGAGTTCCAAGTCAGACTGTCAACCAGTCACAAGTGGAGTCCCACAGGGATCACTCCTGGGTACTTTCCTGTTCAGCATCTACTTCTCATGAGTCCAGGCCAACTCAAAGATACTCTGGCTGACCAAGTTCATAGACAGCTGCAAGCTGGGAGCCATCATTAATGCCACAAGTGATGCAGACGTCCTACAGCAAGGCCTCACTGAGCCCCCTGACTGGTGTGGAAACCATAACCTGAAGCTTAACACCACAAAATGCATCATCAGCCCATTTGGGAAAAACTCAGTTCCCACTAAGTACCACATCAATGGGGGCCCACTAAACACTGTAGACATTATAAGAAATCGACTCTGATGAAGCCATTTTATGGTGAAAGCGCTCAGTCGGTGGAATAAAAGGAGTTTTTCCTCCAAGGTTTAGTGTGTTGCCTTGACCTGTGAAGCTGTTATCGTATTTTGGAACTATTCTTTGCTGGTTGCCCTACGTGTTGGGACATTTCACTCAATTATAAGAAATCTGGAGACACAGGTTGATAGCAACCTCTCATTTAACCACCACATTGCCACTATGGTCAGGAAATCCTTCTATGTGGCACATCTCATTACCAAGGGTTTTGCATACAGGAAGAAAGAGGTCATCCTCTCTGAGTACTCTTCCCTCACCAATCATTAAGTAAAATGGCAAATTGGCATGTACCTCACTAGATACCTTCAACAGCTGGAGAGGCCACAGAAGTACCTCACAAAGAGGATTCTAGTCATTAAGCACATGTTCTACATAGGCAGACTCAAAATACTCCAGCTATTCTCTATGCCATATCACCTACTTAGAGATGATCTCTGATCGACTTGCAAAGCCATGTCTGACCCAGCTCTTTTAGAAATGCTACATCTAAAGACATCCCACTCCCTGTGTACCACACACTGCAGAGACCTTGACATCATTACCACAATCAACACAACATGCTGGAAGGACAGGTTCCTCATCCAGAGACTGCATATGCCCTGGAATAGACTTCCCATACATGTCAAGCAAAGCACCTAGATGACCCTGTTCCAGTGAAAACTTGATGAGTGGATGGGTAATAGAAAGTTCACCTCAGGGATCATCCCAGTGGCTCTACTTGATGGAGGCACTGGGAACTAACATCAGCTGGCACAATGGCAGGGCACGTCTATGGGCTATGCTTGTAAAGGCTCCTGGGCCATTTGCCTAGTAGACACCTATGAATCTATAAGGGGATCGACATCAGCATGACTGATAAAATAGGCCAGTGTGTGGGAAACTTATCAAAATACTTCTTCCTACAAACATACCCACTTACACACACATTTATACACCCACACACACATTTGCCAGAACTGAAAGTGGAATCCCTGCCTATCTAGTTATTTGTACTATAGTATTACGTAGTTATTGCATACGCTACAGAGTGTACTGTGCTGACAAATGGCCAAAGATGCTGATAAGGGGAATGACATCAGCATGACTGATAAAGTAGGGCAGTGGGTGGGAAACCTGATAAGGGGTATGACATCAACAGGACTGATAAAGTAGGGCAATGGGTGAGAAACTTGTCAAAATCCTTCTTCCTACAAACATACACACTTACTTATATACCCATGACACACATTTGCCAGATCTAAGTGTAGAACCCCTGCTTACATAGTTAGTTGTACTATAGTATTACACAGTTATTGCATGTGCTACAGAGCTTACTGGGTTAGCAAATGGCCAAAGGTGCTGATAAGGAAAATGACATCAGCAGGAATGATAAAGTAGGGCAGTGGGTGTGTAACTTATCAAAATACTTCTTCCTGCATGCATACACATCCACACACACATTTGCCAGATCTGAGAGTAGAACCCCTGCCTATCTAGTTATGTGTACTATAGTGTTACACAACTATCGCATGTGCTACAGAGCTTACTGGGCTGAAAAATGGCCAAAGGTGTTGTTAAGGGAAATGACATCAGCAGGACTGATAAAGTAGGACAGTGGGTGGGAAACATATCAAAATACTTCTTCTGCAAAATACACACTTACACACCCACATTTGCCAGATCTGAGAATAGAACCCCTGTCTATCTAGTTATTTATACTATAGTGTTACACAGTTATCACACACACTATGCAGCTTATTGAGCTAACAACTGGCCAAAGGTAATGATAAGGGGAATGACATCAGCAGGAGTGATAAAGTAGGATAGTGGGTGGGAAACTTATCAAAATACTTCTTCTTCCAAACATACACTCACACACACACACACACACACACACACACACACACACACACACACACACACACACACACACACACACACACACTCATTTGCCAGATCTAAAATTAGAACCACTGTCTAGCTAGTGTACTGCATTATAGTGTTACACAGTTATCACACACGCTACATAGCTTACAGGGCTGACAACTGGCCAAAGGTGCCGATAAGGGGACTGACATCAGCAGGACTGATAAAGTGGGGCACTGTGAAGTTTTGTGGATGGGAATGGCCTAAAACTGTTTAGCTACAAACACACACTGCCTCATTATCACATACACCACTGTCTCACACACACACACACACACACACACACACACACACACACACACACACACACACACACACACACACACACACACACACACACACACACACACACACACACACACACACACACACACACACTTGACGGTATTGAGATTAGAACCCCTACCTGTCTAGTTATTTGTATTATAGTGTTACGCAGTTATCACACATGCTACAGAGCTTACTGGGGTTATCGATGTCCAATGGTACTTCTAAGGTGAATGAAAGCAGCAGATCTTGTGAAGTAGGACAATGTGAAGTGTACTAAGTGGGAAGAGTCTCCTAATATTTAGACATATGGACACACACAAACACACACAGGCAGGTGATGTGATATTATAAATCCAACCTCCATACTGTTACACAATGGGGCTCACCTTTTATGCTGGGACATGCAACTTTTTACAGCTGGTATGCCACTGTCCACAGCAGGACATCACTGTAGTCCATTCAGGTTATCCGTGAGTGTGACTCACTCTGTCTGTGTCCCCCTGTGTCTCTCACTGTACCACTGTCTCTCAGTTCTCCACATCTATGTGTGTGTATGCTTGACATATGTTGCTATGTGTTGCCCATATATATATATGTGTATGTATCTCACACAACAAAAGGCATATATATCACATATGAGTCACCTACAGCTAGCTGAGGGTAATCCTGTTTGATGTGTGTGTGTGTGGGGGGGACTGTTGAGGTGTACATAGCTGCCTGTATGCATGGCCATATATACACAATACAAGCATATATTCCCAAGGGGGTTCCAACATGTCCTGTGATTCTCTATGTATAGGAGCATGCCCAGTATGACCTTCTATAGTTAGAGTGGGTCTCCATTCCAGAGACAGGTGTACTCCAGTCCACGGTTTTGTGTGCTATAGCCATACCTATCAGTTGTACACAGGACTTCCCTCAGGGTACCTGTTTTGTCTAGCAGACATTTTCTGACATATCTGTAGTCTGAAACTGCAATGTATTGTGGCATTACCTAGTGCCTGACATCCTCAGATCATCACAGTGCTTTACCAGATGAATACTAGTTGTATGATGCATAGACCAATATTATGATGGTAGCTATGTACATTTATGCCCAACAAGACCACTTGTGAGGTGTGGCTACAGCCAGTTTAGTAATGACACATGGCTATGTAAACAGTCCACCAACCTGATGATATACTGGCTGGGGATCTCCTGCTAGTGTGGTATCTTTCTAACCTGAGATGTGATATCTTTGTGTGGGCATACCTCTCACCTGTACATTTTTGGCAGGATGTCCAGGTGTTTGGCTAGAGTTTTCATCCTTTCTACGTAAACTTGAGTTTTTATGGCAAGTTAGTTACATATAATTGAAGTGTGATGTTACAAAATAATGCAGACATTACTGTTTCAGAATACATAACCTTCAGACAATTCCCACTAATGCAATCCCCTCACCCTACCAACTTTCTCAGTATGTAAGGGCAATATTTACAACACATGCCCATCATTGCCTTTGTTCCACTTTTATTTCTGCCCTTTCCAGACATCTTGCTGTCAGAGGTTGAGAGTTATGGGTGTACATAGTGCATTAAATTGTGCAGGCATGTCCATTATATGTAAAAGCAAAATAAGAAAAAAATATTATTGAGAATGACCACTGGCAACAGTACCACAAAGCACTTATATTCACAACAGCCTCGGCAAATCTGCTACATCCTTCAAGATGTCAGTAATATGTGTAGTAAATTCTACATAGCACACTAACTTCCAGGTATGTCAGTGGCAGATCTGTGGGTGTCACTGACATGCATAACAGTTGGCACTGCAGTTATCTGCACATGGCCCTCTCAGAGGCAGCACTGTACCTAGGACACTACAAGACGACTTCCAGGAGAACGTGCTGGCCAGATTCAGACTGTATTAACCCCACATACACATAGCTCATTGACCCCTGCATATTGTGGATGGGCAACATGTTTTCATGTGTATTGGTAGAGCCCTGCCAATGTGTGCTATGCTGCTACTTCCCTGAAAACATATATGTTACTGCATTTGTGTGGCTATATGGGGGGAGGGCACACCTGTCAACTGTACACATTTGCACAGATTGTGCTGATATTTGCTTTACATTTTGGTTTAATTTACCATGCTATTGTGCCCTGTCTTGGGGACTAGAGGCATACCAGTAAAAAGCCCAGGTTAGATTGTACTGGCATACATTTGAGTTTCAGACTTCCTACCCTTTATAGCCTTACTGCAACTGCAGGTCCTGCTGACCTATCACTGTGTGAGTCTGTAGGGGGTTAATTTAACACTGCCACCATTTGTGCACCTTTACCAGACATTTCTCTATGGTTTTCTACAGCTGACTTGCTGTGTGGGTGTGAGGGGTGGTCATGTGACCACCCAACCTGACATCCATGCTTGTGACCTATGATTTCTCCAGTTAGTTGTCCCCACACATATACTGCTGTGGGATTTGCCACCTTGGTACAACTGCATAGTGTGTGGAGGCCAGTTTTGGCCACAAATTTCCTGGTGTCCCAGATAGCTATCAGTTGTATGCTGCTATCCTAGTAGGGCACCCCATTCCCTTGCATGCATGCAGCATTATCATAAATATGATAGCAAAACATACTACTCCATTCATTTATTGTTAAGATGACTGACTTACCTTGTGCCTGCTACAGTTGTGAGGATGGTGCTTGAAGGCTGCATATGTTGGATGCACACAGTACACAGCCTATACATGGTAAGTTACAGGTAATGTGATGTGTGTGTCATCCATTTTACTGTGTGTGTGTGTGTGTGTGTGTGTGTGTGTGTGTGTGTGTGTGTGTGTGTGTGTGTGTGTGTGTGTGTGCGTGTGTGTGTGTGTGTGTGTGTATGTGTGTGTGTGTGTGTGTGTGTGTGTGTGTGTGTGTGTGTGTGTGTGTGTGTGTGTGTGTGTGTGTGCGTGTGTGTGTGTGTGTGTGTGTGTGTGTGTGTGTGTCAAAGACAGACATGTTAGTCCTTGGGGTCCCTACAGTGTCAGTGTGTGTGCTATGCATTGCCTCTTTGCCAAGGCTAGAGCATACTAGGCATGCCTCCATCTGCCTACAGGAGCAGGCTCAGGGACCTCCTCCTGTGAGTCCCTCTGTGCCTGTGGGGACCTTGGCAATGGTGGTGGGCTGTGTGTCTCTTCTCCATGCTGTTCTTACTGGGGTTTATATCACATAATCAAAACATGATATCATTGAATGCCATAACATTGAACTGGTAACCTTGAACACTGAAAACACCGAAAGCTGAGAACAGCGATTTTTTCCCCTGGGAAACAAATTGCTGTTCCAGCACACAACACAAATCACAAAAACACTAAAAACTATTGCTAAATCCCACCACAGCCCCCCCTACTTAAATATACCAACTCTGAGATTGCACCACAGTGGAGGAAATAGCAAAGCAGCAGAAATGGCCTACTGAATTCTTTCCCTGGGAAAGACTTTGATGTTCCGTGGCTCCGCTATTCTCAGTCTTTGAGGTTTTGGGTTTGATATTATAACATTCAATGTCTTGCAACTTCGATGTTATGATATAAACCCTTCTTGTTGCAGCTGTTTCCACAGGATCATATTGTGTAGCATGGCACATACTATGAACATGTGTGAACATGTGACTGGAGAGTACTGTAAGGCTCCACTGGATATGTCAAGGCAGCGGAACCGTGACTTGAGCATCCCAAACATACACTCTATAATGATCCTGGTTTGTGTGTGTGCCTCATTATGGCATTCTTGAGTATGTGTATGCATTTCTGATGGGTGTCATCATCCATGGCTCCAGTGCATTGCCAGCATCCCCCACCAGATGGCCATATGGGATGCCCCCACTGGCAAATGCTTGGTACATCTTTGACAAATGCCAGATGCGGGAGTTGTGACAACTTCCAAGGCTAACTAGTGAAAAACAAAAAGACAGCTTGGAAACATCAGTTTAATGAAGTGCTTTTCATCTTGCACATATGGCAAGACTTCATCAGAAATTGAACAAACTTCAACACAAACAATATATACACACCCTTTTTGTCACATGACACTTCTAATTAAAATCTTGTGTCTTAAAGGCACATCCACATAATTGCTACTTAAAACATTTTTTAAAAACAGATATGACTGACAGTATTTTAGAACACCTCAACACTACCCTTCCTTCAGAATTTTTATCTGTAATGGTGATAGAAATATATATATATATATATATATATATATATATATATATATATATATACAAACATACATATACTAACAATACTATATCTCAAATTATTATGCTGACTCTCAAAGTATGGTATTACTTAGTTAACTAAGTCAGAAACTTACATATCCAAGTCAAATGAAGTCAGATGTCACAAATATGGACACATTTTATAAAAATGGATACACGCATTAACGTTTAAGATTTCTCAACTTCAATAAACTGTTTAAAGATATTGTCTCATTCAAACCCGGGTAAAACTTTGCCCCAGTGCATATTTGCCAACTTAACTCGAGGTGCTCAAGTAAAAGTGTAAGCGGGCCCCCCCCCCCCGTCTATCATCAACAACTGAATCAATTGCTTTGAACAAAAATGAATGTTGTGGATAGGAAATAATGTGTCTAGCCAGTGCATTATCTCTGTTAAGGGTCATTATTTTGTATAGATGTTCATATACTCATTCTTTTAACCTTCTATCCGTTTTACCTATGTAAAACGCTGCACAGCATTGACACTGGGCTAAATAAACCACAAACTTGGACTGACAAGTATACTTCAATTTGATTTTAAAACTAATATTTTTAACTTCAATGTCTTGTCCTGTACTCATGTAGTTATAGTAGTTACACATTTGGCATTTGTACATGCCACACTTCCACTGTGGGGTGTTTTTTTTATGTTGTAATAATTCCTTTAAATTAGTCCCCCTCTTGTAAATAATCTGGGGTTTGCTTTTGACCTTGTAAGAAAGGTGAGGATCTCTCCTAATTATTTCCCAATTTTTGTTCAAAATTGACATTATTTCCCTTGCATTACTACTATAGGGTGTTATTAAACTTAAATCCCATACTTCTTTTTGTTGTAATTCTCTGTCACTTATTATAACACTTTGTAAACCAATGGACAAAATGGGTTTATACAACCTCTGTTCTCTCTTATATTTTACTTCTTCCAGTAAACACTCAAAAATGTCCACTGGGTAACCTCTCCTAACAAATATTGACCTCAGATTATTACATTCATCCATGAAATCCTGGTCCAACGTGACCATACGGGCAGCTCTCACGAGTTGACCCTTCACCACTGATTTCTTTTGGTGCCATGGATGGCAACTGCTAAAATGTAATAAAGAATTTGAATATGTGGCCTTTCTATAAATTTTCGCTACATATGCGTTCCTTTCCGTATCTTTACCAAGATCCACATCCAAGTATGAAATCCTGGTTGTTTCAAATGCATAAGTAAAGGAAAGGAAATCTATAGTGCTGTTAAAATAATCTACTAATTTACTAGCTGCTTCCTTATTTCCTTCAAAAATGATAAAAATATCGTCCAAAAACTGTGTGTAGAACTGGATGTACTGTTTTACTTCTTGTTTACTAAAGATAAATTCTTGTTCCCATGAGGCCATTACCAAGTTGGCATAACTTGCCCCACAGGGTGACCCCATAACTACACCAGTCTTTTGAACATATAACTTATCATTACATAAAATGAAATTATTATACAAGATTATATCAAGCATTTCCCCTATTAAGGCCACTTCATCAGAGGCTACTGCTTTAGCTCTCAGGTAACTATTGACTCGTTCGATGCTTTCCACATGGGGGATAGAAGAGTATAAATCTACCACATCCACTGTTAGAAAATTAGAGTCAGAATTAAATTCTAAATTCTTGATTTGTGACAAGAATGACCAAGAATCTTTACATATATATTTTTCTTGGGTTACATACTTCTTCAACTTTTGGTCTACCCATTTTGCCCAAGGGTAAGTAATACTTGCCCTAGCATCCACCAAGGGTCGCATAGGTGGATTATTCACATTTTTATGTAATTTAGGGATACCAAACAAAACAGGTATCCTTGGGGGAGGCATAGGGCCTTGACTTGTTTAGATATTTATCTATGCCTTCCCCAAGGATACCTGTTTTGTTTGGTATCCCTAAGTTACATAAAAATGTGAATAATCCACTTATGTGACCCTTGGTGGATGCTAGGGCAAGTATTACTTACCCTTGGGCAAAATGAGTAGACCAAAAGTTGAAGAAGTATGTAACCCAAGAAAAATATATATGTAAAGATTCTTGGTCGTTCTTGTCACAAATCAAGAATTTAGAATTTAATTCTGACTCTAATTTTCTAACAGTGGATGTGGTAGATTTATACTCTTCCATCCCCCATGTGGAAGGCATCGAACGAGTCAATAGTTACTTGAGAGCTAAAGCAGTAGCCTCTGATGAAGTGGCCTTAATAGGGGAAATGCTTGATATAATCTTGTATAATAATTTAATTTTATGTAATGATAAGTTATAGGTTGAAAAGACTGGTGTAGCTATGGGGTCACCCTGTGGGGAAAGTTATGCCAATTTGGTAATGGCCTCATGGGAACAAGAATTTATCTTTAGTAAACAAGAAGTGAAACAGTACATCCAGTTCTACACACAGTTTTTGGACGATACTTTTATCATTTTTGAAGGAAATAAGGAAGCAGCTAGTAAATTAGTAGATTATTTTAACAGCACTATGGATTTCCTTTCCTTTACTTATGCATTTGAAACAACCAGGATTTCATACTTGGATGTGGATCTTGGTAAAGATACAGAAAGGAATGCATATGTAGCGAAAATTTATAGAAAGGCCACATATTCAAATTCTTTATTACATTTTAGCAGTTGCCATCCATGGCACCAAAAGAAATCAGTGGTGAAGGGTCAACTCGTGAGAGCTGCCCGTATGGTCACGTTGGACCAGGATTTCATGGATGAATGTAATAATCTGAGGTCAATGTTTGTTAGGAGAGGTTACCCGGTGGACTTTTTTGAGTGTCTACTGGAAGAAGTAAAATATAAGAGAGAACAGGGGTTGTATAAACCCATTTTGTCCATTGGTTTACAAAGTGTTATAACAAGTGACAGAGAATTACAACAAAAAGAAGTATGGAATTTAAGTTTAATAACACCCTATAGTAGTAATGCAAGGGAAATAATGTCAATTTTGAACAAAAATTGGGAAATAATTAGGAGAGATCCTCACCTTTCTTACAAGGTCAAAAGCAAACCCCGGATTATTTACAAGAGGGGGACTAATTTAAAGGAATTATTACAGCATAAAAAAGACACCCCACAGTGGAAGTGTGGCATGTACAAATGCCAAATGTGCAACTACTGTAAATACATGAGTACAGGACAAGACGGTGAAGTTAAAAATATTAGTTTTAAAATCAAATTGAAGTATACTTGTCAGTCCAAGTTTGTGGTTTATTTAGCCCAGTGTCAAAGCTGTGCAGCGTTTTACATAGGTAAAATGGATAGAAGGTTAAAAGAACG
Organism: Protopterus annectens; assembly: GCF_019279795.1. NCBI lineage: Eukaryota > Metazoa > Chordata > Ceratodontiformes > Protopteridae > Protopterus > Protopterus annectens. The sequence continues at coordinate 1,723,929,061 of NC_056733.1, read as the reverse complement.
AGTATATGAACATCTATACAAAATAAAGACCCTTAACAGAGATAATGCACTAGCTAGACACGTTATTTCCTATCCACAACATTCATTTTTGTTCAAAGCAATTGATTCAGTTGTTGATGATAGTCGGGGGGGCCCACTTACAATTTTACTTGAGCAACTCGAATTAAGTTGGCAAATACGCACTGGGGCAATGTTTTACCCGGGTTTGAATGGAGCAATATCTTTAGCAGTATATTGAAGTTGAAAAATCTTAAACGTTAATGTGTGTATGCATTTTTTTAAAGTGTGTCCAGATTTGTGACATCTGACTTCATTTGACTCGGATATGTAAGTTTCTGACTTCTTAGTTAACTAAGTAATACCATACTTTGCGAGTCAACATAATAATTTGAGATATAGTATTGTTAGTATATGCATGTTTGTATATATATATTTCTATCACCATTACAGATAAAAATTCTGAAGGAAGGGTAGTGTTGAGATGTTCTAAAATATTGTCAGTCATATCTGGTTTTAAAAAATGTTTTAAGTAGCAATTATGTGGATGTGCCTTTAAGACACAAGATTTTAATTAGAAGTGTCATGTGACAAAAAGGGTGTGTATATATTGTTTGTGTTGAAGTTTGTTCAGTTTCTGATGAAGTCTTGCCATATGTGCAAGACAAAAAGCGCTTCATTAAATTGAGAGAGAATTTGCTTTGGTGTTTCCAAGCTGTCTTTGTTTTTCACTAGTTTGTCTTACTTTGGTTCCTGTCTTTTAGAGCTTCCAAGGCTGCCAGCATACAAATTCATGATAACGTCCAGAGCATTGCACATATCCTGGCAGTTAATGGAGGGAAAGCCCTTGCGGTTTAAGTAGACTACACTGTTCACTGAGTGGTGCTTTGATGTAGATGTGTGTGCAGTCTATGGCATCCAGTACCTCCAGGTATTCTTCTACACGGTGGAAGAGACACATGTTGTTGGTCCTCTCCTCATGGGTGTTGGAAACTAAATGTGTTCACTGGCATGTGGTAGCATGATGCCTGCGAGAACTCCCCCATGATGCCCCAGTTGGTCTTTGGAAAGTACCTCTAGCTAGTATTCTTAAGGCTACACATACCTTGATATCCATTTGGATGGGTTCCCTTCTGTTGGTTCTAGCTTTGAGTTGAGGCCAGCACAGCTCAGTGATTTGCTAAAGTATGTCTCTCACCACCCTGTAGTGCTCTACTATCTCCACATCATGTAGTCCCTGGTAGGTTACCCAGGGTCTGAACACTCTTCTTCTCCTTGGTTGGTGGCAGTTGTCAGCATTATCCTCCTCTCTTCCATCAGCCTCTAGCACATACTGATGGGTCAAAGCAATGACAGCCCCTAACATTTTTCCAGTTAAAATTCCCAAGCATGTATACACCAATGGTGCAGAATCTGTGGGAAAGAACAGACTGCAAGGTGTTTCTATAGTTTATACTGTGCTGCAGATGCTGCTTGTATGATTGGCTAACTATGATACATTCCTGCTGCCATTTGTATTATTCATGGTTTTGCTTTGGCCAGTGTGAGTGTTAGAGGCATTAGTAGTAATTTGTGCATGACTGCCTTTAATCTGCTGTTGCCCTTTTTTTAATTATTTTTTACTTACATCTTCTCTCATTTTCAGCTATGCAGCCACCTGCCAATTTTATTATTGTGTGTTTTGCATGGCTCATTGTGAGTTGCAAGAGTCCCATATTAGTGATTTCTACTTCCTTTCTCCATTATTGTGCTGTTGCCCTTTATGTCTTTTTTTTACATCTCCTCCAATTTTCTGCTATGCAGCCAGCTGCCAGCTGTATTATTGTGTGCTTCGCATGGTCCATTGTGAGTTACAAGAGTCCCATATTGTAGATTTGTACTCCATTTCCCTTGTTCTGCAGTTTCCTTTTTTTTTTCCTGTATCCTTCCTGTTTAAGTCCCGGAGCGCCATGCAGATCCATTTAGCTAGTGTAAACAGCAAGAAATGGCCCTCCTCTGGGAGCAAACATGCTCCTCATTTCATGGAATAGGACTATACAGCCTCAGACACACACCCTCGCTTAGCTGTGCTTATCTAAGAACAAACCTGGGCAATGCAGCTCCAATGTACTTACAGCAAGCATGACACACACCCTTTTCAGGTTAGTTGTTCCTACTGCCTACACCATGGTGTTACAGCACCTACATGGCTAGGTGCAGTGTGATACTTAGAACAATACTGTGATTCAGTATAAGTCCCCATATTAACATACCCCACTGCATTAATCCGTAGTTACTGCACTACACAAGAGCCTTCCCCCTTTGCAACCACTGTTCCCTGCCATTGTTTTGATTCTGCTTGCTGTTGAGTATAATGGCAAAATGCAGGTTTCCCTTAAAATGGACTTTTCACATTTATTTTTTTATTTTCCCATGATCCCGTTTTTTCGGCACTTCCCTATGCTTAAACGGCCGAGATCAACCAAAAAATAATAAACTTTTATTTCTAAAAATATTAAACACTTTAGCATGCCAATGGCCATATATGTGGCCATTGGGATGCCTACAGATTAGGGTACATGCTTTTCTTGGAGCTGTCATGGTTCCATTTTCATTTTTGCAGAAATGTATTTGGCTAGTAGTCGAATACATTTCTGCAGCTTACACTGTTCCTGCACGGTTACCTATCTGCTTCCTGGATTGCTAGTTCACCTCATTTGCATGTTTTTCACCAGCAAATGAGGTAATTAGCATCCCACATGGGTTTCCATGCAGGAACAGTGTAGAGACACTCATGCACATCAAAGCTGCATGTTCCTGGATTGCTCAGTGGCCATATTCCTTGCAGGAGTGGCTACACTGCTTCTGCACAGAAAATTTCATTCGTGAATCCTGGGGCAAATTAAGAATGAGGACTTATTTTTCCTTAGGATGCAGCAAGTGCT
>NC_056733.1:1723911140-1723921140 GCF_019279795.1 Protopterus annectens | reverse complement strand
CCCACTAACTTATGCAGGATGACAAATGGAAGCAGCACACAAAATTTATTTCATTCATCATTGAACAGCATCACCACAGGTCAGATGTCGGAAGTCACCATACACAGGAAGGCTATGCACTCCAAATTGGAAACAAGGTCCCACTTCTGGTGCTAGCTCCTTTTCTTGCAGAAGATAGAGGCAAAGCAAAAAATACTTCTCAATATAATTTCCTATTTTTAGGGTGGAAGAAGCAAAAGTTTGAGAGCAAATTGTAGGCGTCCCTGTAAATTCTGGGTAAAATAAGCTCCTGCAATTCTGAGATTTACCCACGAAAATGGGTTGTACAAAAGAACTTATGCAAATGTGTGTTGTACACTGCTATCATCTTTGTGTAATGTACTTCATAGTCTACAAACGTTTGTATTTAGTGTACAACTATGCCAGTGCTTATTTCATGAAATTATGTCAGCATGAGTATCATTAGGCATGCATGCATACCAAAGCTAATTACATCTCATTATATTATAAGCAAGCCACTGAGGTACCATGCATTTATAGATACATACTGCATATTTCTAACTAATTTAAATCTTTTTTGCCATTCTAGTCCTTTGGTAGTGTTAACTCCAACTGATAGCAAATGAAGTTCTTTACTATGGTAGCATCTCAACACTTTAAGGTATACTAAGCTTTCATGATTTTATAAGCCTTTTTATGCAGATGAAAAAGAAGAGAAGGAAATTCAAGTTGTCTTAGATTTGCCCTGATTTCAAACAATGTGCTCAAATACATAGGTTCTTAGGTTATAGAAAATTACTAGGCTAGCAGCCCTAGATCCCTTACAAGCCTAGCCATATTCATCCTAAATTGCCCTGATTGTCCTTATTAAGTAGGCATACTTTGCTGAACTAGTCTCTGGTCAACACCCCCCCCCCGCCATCTATGAGGGACATGGGTGCAACCTCCCAGTGTGAATTTGCAGTCTCCCATCCATTTGTCTAGTTTGCACTTGAATAGGGTCAGTGAGGAACTCTACTCATGTGAATTGGAGGTTTGTTCTAGAGAAGCGGCAGTCTCTGGGAGACATAGTTGTCTCTCCAGCATGTTCTGTTAATATCACAGGCTAGATTAATATCCTTAGACCGAGTGACTCTTGTGCCATTAGATTTGTGGATGTGAAGCATATCTGTCAGAGCAGGGTCAGAGACTGCCTTGTAGGCCAGGCACAGGTCTCCTTTTAGCAGCCTATATGTTACAGGGTACAGTGATAGGGCTTTTAGTCTATCAACGTGTCATGTCTTGAAAGCCATGTATTTTCTTGGTGAATAACCTCTGTGGTGTCTCCAGCTGCTGCAGGTGTCTGTTGAGGTAAATGCAAAAGGGGGCACTGTACTCTATTAGAGGTCTGTTGAGGGCCAAGTACAGTGGGGCTATGACTTCCTTAGACCTGGAAGCAATGCCCTTACTTTTGAGGTGTACAACATAGTGGAAACTTGGTGGTCGAGTTCAGATTGCTATCTACCTGTGTGCCCAGGTCTCACACCACTGGGTTTGAGCTTAGGAGGTGTTGTCAATACTGTAGTTAGTGGGGTATTCTACTTTTCCAAAGGGAATAATGATGCACTTTTTTTGCTTTTAGTTTTAGACCGTGGCTTTTAAACAAGTCATTTCTCTGTGTTAGCTCTTCCACTAGTATGTTAACATCACTGGGGGGACCCAATGATTGGACCTAATTTGCAATCATCAGCAAACTATGTAAGCCAAAGGCTTTCATATTTAGCCTGGACTTCCAGAAAGTAGATTCTAAACAGCAAAAGGCCCAGCACAGAACATTGTGGTTCTCCACTGGTGATGGGTCTACTGGTAGAGGTGGAGTCACCAACACTGACATTATATGTTCTGTCGGTGAGCCAATTTGGTATACATCTAATGATGCAGGGGTTAATCCCCATCTGGGAGAGTGTTTTAGGTGATACCTGAATGGGGGATTGTGTCAAAAGCCTTGTCTGGGTCAAGATAGGCAGTATGTACTATCTTAGTTTCATCCAGAGTTTGGTGACTTTCTTAAAAAAGTCTACTAGGTTTAATAAGCATGACCTACACTTAACAAAGCCAAATTGAGTTGGGGCTAGAGTTTGAAGGTTGCCTATGTCCTTGTTGATAAGGCCCATGATGATTCTTTCCATGGCATTGCAGATGAGTAGTTAGACTTATTGGTCTATAGTTATCAGGGTCTATTGGTGGCCACCTATTTTTGCAAGGGGATTACTGTTGCTGTTCTCCACTCTGCTGGAATAAAGACAGTTCTCAGGCTATGGTTGAAAAGTACAATAAGTGAGTCTACTAGGTCCTGTTTTACATTGCTTAGTAAGCATCCTGGGATGTTATGTGGCCCCACTGAGGCCATGTTTTTGGTCTCTTGAGATACTAGGCAGAGGACTGGTGTCAGGTATGCTTTGGAGTATGGCCGGTGGAGCTAGGGGGATGAAGTTTGCACAAAATCTGTCAGCTAGCACGCTGGCAATTTCCTCAGGTGCAGTATGAATGATGCCATCTATTACCAGTGCTGCACATAGCTGGGCATTCCCTTTCAGATTTTGGACGCAATTAAAGAAAGCCTTATTATTATCCTTAGCTAGGGATGCTATTTTAGCTTCATAGTTTGCTTTAGAGAATTTCACAAGATTTCTGATTTGCTTGCTCAAACTCAGAAGGGATTTCTTCCTCTCCTGAGTCAGTTCTCATTTATTCTTAGACATCAGTTTCTTCTTCTTGTTATATAACCTGTTTATACTTGAGGTCCACCAGGGTGGCTTGTGTTTTGGGAAGACCTGGTTTTGAAACACTCAGGTACAGCTGAGTCTATACAGCTGCTTAAGTGTTTGTACAGGGCATATGAGTACACCTCTGCATAGAAGTCATTCTCTGCGAATGTGGTGGTTATAAAACCTTGTATAAAATTGCTTAGTAGTCTGAAGTTTGCTTTGGAAAAGTTCTTCAGGTTTTTGTTCCTGTAGGGGTGTCAGGACCAATTGTTACTTTGAGTAAGACAGTTTTAGGGTCCAACCTTACCAGGGAGGTCATCATGGAGGGGGGGAGTGCAGTAATGCCCCATGTTGGTAAGTACTATATCTAGAACATTTGCTCCCCTTGTGGGGATTCAGACTATCTATTGCAGACCATTTGAAATAACAAAGTCCAGTCGCCTCTGGGTAAGTGTGTTTGTGCTTGTGTATGTCACCTAATTGATGGAAGGATAGTTGAAATCACCCATGACTAAGGTGTTGGGCTGTATGGTGAGTGATTCCATTAAGTCTAGGTAGGCTGTTTGTTTTTCATGGTTCATGGTTGGGGGCCTATAGCTAGCGATTATGTGGTATGGTATTTCACCTGCAGTTAAATGGAGATAGAGTAGTTTGAGAGAGGCATACTGTTAGATCAGTCTCAAGGAGTACTTGGCTTTAATGAGGATGAATACCTCTCCACCATTGGTCCTTTCATACTCATTTTGTGGTCTGAACATATGGAAGGCATTGCAGCCTTGCTCACATGGGGTGCTCTCCATGGCCTTGAACCATGTCTCAGTGACTGCACAGACATTAACATCTTTCAACCTGAGGAGTGCTTCCAGGGAGTGTAGCTTCATGTTTAAACTTATAGCATTAAGCATGAGGACCTTGAGTTTGCCTCAGGTGGACTTTGTTATGTTGGAAATTTTGTTATTTTGACATTACATAAAAAAGGCACTATGGGGGCGGTAAGTGTCTTTGTCAGTTGTCAGTATCTGAAACATTAGAAGAGAGAGGTACAGACCATCTCTGGCAAAGCGAGTCGTTTTTCAACCATGTCATCCCATAAGGACAGATATGGGATCCCCCTGGACTTACACCAGAAGCTAAGTCAATTGTTGAAGCTGATCATTTTTTGTTTATACTGTGGCATCATCCTGGGTGAAGGTAGAATGTTTCTTAAGGCTAGGGTCATACCTGCCTGGAACACATAATTTGAGAATTCAGTCATGTCTCTCTTCATATAGACCAGGGAGGTACATCTCAAGTCATTCATCCTAGCATGGACTATGACGGAGTCATAATGGTACTTATTGTTGAGTGACTTGAGTGCATACATGACTTGATAGATCCTGGCACCTGACAGGCAGCTGTCAGTGACCTTTTCGTTGTCCAGCCATCCGTGTGGAAGATGCAGGGAATTGTGCCAAGAAAAAAACTTATTCTTCAGCAAAAAGGAGTTAGAATAACACCTTACAGTGTATCCTGCACTTATTTCAATTTTAGGATGCGAATTTCTCAACTGCGAAAATCTGGTTGCGATAATACATGTTTCTACCTCACCTCCCCTGAAAGGCTTGAAAAAGCATCTAGAGTCATTCCGGGAGTAGCAAACAAGTATGGAAGACTTTCCCCTCACTACAGAACTTGTTTAATAAAGTTAATAAATACTAAAATAACTTTGCCACCTGTAAACCTAACAAACTGGGTCCAAAAGCACTAGTGACAGTCCCCTTAACTCCCACATATAGTCAGTTTTGGCTACAAAACTGGATTAGCAATCTGTTTGAAGGGTAAAACTTTCCTGTAGCCCTCTTTCTTCCCCAATTAATTTAAAACAGCATGCTTTCTACTGTTAATCTATAACATTTGATTATGAACATAGTGTGTTCTGTAACACCAAACAGTGCATTTTTCTAAAACCTAAGTGAAACAAGCGTGTTAATTATAGGGAAATTGGAAAATGGGCTCTCTGTATTATGAATTGTGAAACAGGCTTGGGACTGTGTAGTTTTAACAGTAGCACTTAGTAGCAGAGTACTTGGCACATAAAAAAAACAAAAAAGCATGCTTATAACTCCTACCTGCACATGCTGACTCTAGGCATCTGCTTTACTGATTTAGCCCAGAACAGCCCTTCTCCTCCACCCCCCTCTCTCAGTTAACAGAGGTTACATAATCATCTACCAAACCCACCATTTTTAAATCAGCCAGTGCATCAGGTCCCAGTCAGTCGTGGTATGTACACAAACAAATGTATTTAATTCTGTGTCTTAATAACCCTATCATACTGTGTTTATCTGAGCTCAGTGTGCTAAATGTTTTATTGTGTTTACTCGTAAACTGAAACCTTAGATGAAAAACGACATGTTTATTGGTATCGGCTGCTAAAAATCACTTGCAAACTGCGTTTGCTATTGTATTCTTGTATTGTCATTTGTATTGACTTCTTGTATAACTACCTGACTTATTGGTCTGTCCTGGGTATTGTAGCATAGCTAAGGGACAGTAATAAAGAATAAGTAAATTGCTATACTGCCAGACCAATGTTAACAAGTTGTGCATATTAACTGAGCCCTTAAGGTTGACATACAGGAAAGAGTTCTGCTGCTGGCTAATGATAAATGGTACATGCAGACTTGATTGACAATTATGCATATGGAATGATTTAATGCATTTACTCTGTTCTTTGTTTAGAACTAACAATCATATCCCCTCTCTAGGTGTTTCTACCTCACCTCCCCATGAAAGGCTTGAAAAAGCATATAGGGTCATTCTGGGAGTAGCAAATAAGTACAGAAGACTTTCCCCTCACTACGGAACTTGTTTAATAAGGCTAATATCCATTAAAATACCTTTGCCACCTGTAAACCTAACAAACTGGATCAAAAAGCACTGGTGACAGTCCCCTTAACTCCCGCATATAGTCAGTTTAGGCTACAAAACTGGATAAGCAATCTGTTGGAAGGGTAAAACTTTCCTGTAGCCCTCTTTCTTCCCCAAGTAATTTAAAACAGCGTGCTTTCTACTGTTAATCTATAACATTTGGTTATGAACATAGTGTGCTCTGTAACACCAAACAATGCATTTTTCTGAAACTTAAGTGAAACAAGTGTGTTACCTATAGGGATATTGGAAAAAAGCTCTCTGTATTATCAATTGTGAAACAGGCTTGGAACTGTGTAGTTTTAATGGTAGGGCTTAGAAGCAGAGTGCTTGTCACATAAAAAACAAAAAGGTGTGCTTATAACTCCTACCTGCACATGCTGACTCTAGGCATCTGCTTTACTGGTTTAGCCCTGCTCTGCTCACTTCGCTCGCTTCACCCCCCCCCGTCCCAATATCCCACCCGCCCCCAGTCGTACTATGTTTATGGTATCACTGCCACGCTCCCTTAATTAGCTAACCAACTACACGTGTTTCTAGAACCCTGCAAACTCCTAGCACAATAATACACCCTCTATCTACCTCACTATCCATACTAACCCACCCACAACTAGTCTCTTCTCACAAAGCATTTATCCACCTTATATATTTTTCACATAAACATAAAACACACCCTACCCTAGTAATAACTATGACTACAGCTAAAATACTAATGCTACTATCCTTACTACCCCTGCTATTTATTCCTTATCACCTAAGCTCCTATGAATATGTACAGTATCTCGAATTTCAATACCCAAACTCTCAGACACCAACCCAGCATTTAATGTATAACCACTATATAACTACCCCCTCTTTTAATTCCTCACCCCCCCCAATTACCATCACCGACTAAATACCGCTACATTAGCTCAAAAACCAAAAGCTATGAAAAAATCATCAACAAATTCTTGAGACTCATAAACAACTTAAAAATTTATCTTATGAAGGATGGAGAAATCCACCCAATCCTGGCCCATCCACAACAGTAGACCCAAGCACAATATCTAACAATCTAAGGTGCACTACCCAGATTGATAGACTCCTAAACTCATTTCTGGCCTGTCATCTCAACATCAGAAGTCTAAATAACAAGATCCATAGCCTACATGGACTCCTAGCTGTTCACTCCCCTGATATCCTCTGCCTCACAGAATCCTGGCTAAAACCAACAACCAAAGATAACAAAATAACTCCCCCACAGTACAACATCCTTAGACTGGACAGGATCTCTAGGAAAGGTGGTGGGGTAGCTGTACTATACAAGTTTACCCTAACAATAACAATTGACACCCAACAGCCACCCCACTTTGTCAATGCAGCAATTCACCTCACCAAACTAAAAATAAACAAAAATAAATGTAGATACATTGTCTGCATTTATATACCAAGCGGCAAGAATGACAATACTCTAGAAAATATCCTACATTGGTAGCTTCTAACTATCCCCAGGAAACCATTGTCTTGGGTGACTTTAACATTGATTGGAACACCTGTTCCTCTGAATCTCCCTCTCCCCATATAAACCTCCACGGGTTTACTCAGATCATTTCCATCCCCACTAGATTCAACAAAAATCAAGCCAAAGATAGTATCCTTGATTGGATACTTATCAACAGCCACCCCCAAAAGTACAAGCCAGGAACACTACCCGATGATCTAAGTGACCACTGCCTTACCTATATTATTAGGCTCAAAGCCAACATATCCAAACAGTCCACCTCTAAAACTATAAGAAATGTCAGGAACTTTAACCTTGACAACTTCCAAAATGAACTCAAAGCGTGTAATTGGACTGTCTTGAAACAACTCCCATTACAAGAAGCAGTTGACTACTTCAATACCAGATTTCTGGCTCTCCTTAACCACCATGCTCCTACCTGTACCATTCGTGTAAAAACTAAAGTTGCATTGTGGATATCTAAAGAAACAAAAAACAAAATTACACTAAGAAACAAAGCCTGGGCCAGGTGGCATGCTACCAAAGTCCCACTGAACCAAGTAAGATACTGGCAGCTAAGGAATGGGACCAAAAAAATCTATCATTCTAGACAAAAAAAAAAAAAAAACACTACACCCTCCTACTACAAAAGTACCAGCTAAAAATTTCAAAAGTTTTGGGCTGGTATTAACAATCTTCTTCACCCAGGCTGTTCCACCACTCCTACTCCATCAGGTGCCCTTGATAAATCCCGTGTAGAAATTGCAAACACCTTCAATTCCTTCTTTACTGAAACTATCCAGTCTCTAGCTACCCGTTTCACTCCAACAAACACAAACACCAGCTCTGTCACATCTAGCCCTGATCCACCCAACACCCGACACACCTTTACCTTCCAAACTGTACCTACTAACTTAATCCAGACCTTACTTAAAAAGCTAAAACCTGCTACACTAGCTGCCAACCACCTCCCAGCTGAATATCTTCAAAAAGCTGCAGACACCATAGCACATCCCATTTCTATCCTGATTAACAGATCCATCTCAGAGGGAGCCATCCAGGCAATATGGAAAATATCACATGTAATACATCTCCATAAAGGAGGTAGTTCCACAGAACTATCTAACTTTAGACCTATAGCCATTCTTTCACCACTAGCTAAAATCATGGAAAGTTGCATACAGAAACAAATCATGCACTTTCGTATTCAAAACAGAAAGCTCGCTGACTCTCAGCACGACTTTAGGCCATTCCACAGTACCACCACGGCCCTCCTATCTTTCTCTAATGTCATCAATCTTAATTGTAACAACAACAAACTATCCTCAGCAGTCTTACTAGATCTCTCAAAAGCTTTCAACATGGTCAATCATCAGCTACTGCTCAATACCAATCAATCCACTGGTTTAGACCAACATGCAATACAATGGTTTCACTCCTACCTAAATAGTAGGCATCAGTCTGTCTTATGGCAGAGCAAGATGTCATCCCTACTCCCTCTAACCCTAGGTGTCCCAAAGGGCTCCGTACTAGGTCCCCTTCTTTTCTCAATCTTTATCAATGATCTACACCCCACTATCCCAGGAGTCACCTGCATCCAATATACAGATGACTCAACACTAATATGCTCTGCTTCCTCTCCAACACAACTACCATCCCTTACCCAGACCACTTTCAGCACTGTAGAAACATGGCTAACTAATCACTGCCTGCTTCTAAATTCTAACAAAACCAAGCTGCTACTTTTCTCCTCTAACCATAGAATTTCTCCTCCTTTCTTCAACATTAAATCTAGCAACAACACCATTATCTCCCCTCATGACCGTACTAAGCTTCTAAGAGTAATAATCGACAACAACCTTAAATTTGATAAACATGCAAATAACACTATTAAGTTAGTCAACAAAAAACTTGGCTCCCTGTACAGAGCCAAACCTTTCCTCACCCCCCCCTATCTAGGGTAGCTATTGCAAGATCACACCTCCTCTCTACCCTTATGTATGCCTCCCCTGTACTCACCAACCTATCCAAAACCGATCTCAATAAATTATCAGGATGTTATAATCATCTAGCCAGATTTGCTACTGGCTTGGCTTTTAGGACCTATCATTGTCAGTACCTAAAATCACTAGGATGGCTAGAATTCCCTACCCTTCTGCAGTTCAACCAGCTTATAGTAGCGCATAAAATACTCCATCAACTGGAAAACACCCCTGCCCTCAAAAATATTCTCACCCCCCCCCATAGTGCCCAAAGGCCACTATGCTCAGCTGATAAACTAATGATACTGATCCAGAAATCCAACAACTCTGCAGGCGATGCTATATTTGCCAACTCAATAATTAAAATCTGGAATCTACTCCCTATTACCATTACCAAGGAAACCTCACTACCCCTATTTAAAAGAGAACTCAAAAAATACCTCACATCTCATTGGCTGTGCTTCTTGTTCTAAACCTGACCAACAACTTCACTAATACATGTCTTGCTACCCAACCTGCTGTTAAGCTAATTATCCATGGCTCATATCATAGGAAAGTCTGCACATTGTGAATTATGATATCTGCTTGTATCCTTTGTTCACATTTTGATATATTTTCTCAAATCATATGTAAGTCTGCACATTGTGTATAATGATATCTGCTTGTATACTTTGTCTATATTTTTGATATGTTTCCTGAGTTTATAACTCAGTTATGTATGTACTGTCTCTTTTTTGTATTTGGAGCTTCTCTCCCCGGGCCTCGGCTAAAAATGGACATGTATCCAGTCGACTATGCTGGTCAACAAATGTAAAATAAATAAAATAAAATAAAATACATTTTACTGTTTCTTTCATCTAATTGATGATGTAGAAAATCAG
>NC_056733.1:1723796140-1723906140 GCF_019279795.1 Protopterus annectens | reverse complement strand
TGGCTTACTAAGGCCAGTGATATCCCACTGGTATTTCTATATAGTCTTTGTAATGTAATCAAATTAACTTGATTGCCAAAGAAGTGATAATCCATGCTTTTAGAGTAACAGATTACTATCAAGTACTCCATGCCTCCATCAATCTATAAAAAAGAGTACAGAAGGTTGAAAGTAAGGCCATCCATTCTGAACTAGTATTTCTGCTCCTGTCTGAAGTGTGAGCTGCAGTATACTTATGGCTAATGTTGTTGTTGTATCTTTCAGCTTTTCCTGGTTAGGGGTCGCCACAGCGGAACTCCGGTCCACTAATGATTGGCAGTAGAATTTTTACGTGCCGAGTTGCCAGCCCTGACGCACAACCTTCAACGAAGGTATGCTCATTCATGCATGTCTCCACACAGAAGATGCCTTAGCTGAGAATCGAACAGGACAATGTCTTACTGTGAGGCGACAATGCTACTGCAGCACCACCACCGCAATTAGTACACTTACGGCTAATAGTACCGACATAAAAATGAACGGTGTTACTTCTTGGGTTTTTATAGCTGCAGTATTTCTACCCATTATTATAAAGGTTGTTCTATTTCTCTCACCATATTATCTGTGTCATTTGGCTCATATATTCACCTGATTAGGTATAGTACAGAGGTTGTTAATTATTTTCAGTTTAGATTGATGTCCAATATGGCTTATGCAGTTTATCTGAATAATGTATGAAGTCTGCTTGCAGAAATGCATACCATATCTTATGCTCCTATATATGGTCAGTTATGAACTGTGATTTCTTTATGAATGTGATTTCAAACACACACAGTTTCAGACAATCAGCATTATATTTATGAATCCCACCCTAAACATTTTCTTCAGTCATCAATTAAAATTGGCAAGGAAAATAACCTCCCGGAAACAAGTCACACATTGATAAGTATACAACCCAAATAAAATTGATTTTTCACAATTTATTAAACAATAAACCACTTATAGAAATCAATATTCAAATATAAAAAGGTAGTACACTTTCTTAAAGACAAAATGAAAACGATGGTATCATGCATTAGGTTTAAGACTTCCGTGGGGAGTCCATTACCAATACCCAACAAAGGACTTTTGCTTAGATAGTGATAAATAGTTCTACGCTGTTATGCTAACAAACAACCAACTGAAGCATTCCATCATAAATACACAAGAGGTAGTTTGTGCAGAGATATCACACATCATAACTCTGCCACAATCTGCATAACACAGCATGAAATGCAAGGGTATTGTGTCATTTTTGTTACATACATCTATTGCTAGATAAGCCTCATTGTGGAGGAGCAAGTAACATGCTGCAGAGGGAATGGCCTGTAACTGCTTCCTTGACTTCCCACATTTAGCTGTCATGGTCAAGTGACAGAGGATGTGGCTGATGTTGGCATATCCATTCTAGAAGAATGGAAGCAATTATGGTCTTTGTAGGTTTAACAACTAACAGATAATAGGCTGTTGAAGCAAATGCAAAACTTATGCCAGTTAATGACCTCTGCAATGTTACAAGCAGTGCGGAGTAACACAACCATGGATTCAGTGTGTGTGTGTGTGTGTGTGTGTGTGTGTGTGTGTGTGTGTGTGTGTGTGTGTGTGTGTGTGTGTGTTTGTGTGTGGGTGTGTGGGTGTGTGTGTGTGTGTGTGAAAATGCAGTGACCATCACTCATTGTGGACACTGTCTCAAAATATACATACCAAAATCAGCTGCAGATAATAGCCATGGAGTCCCTGTCTTTTAGCTTAATGATAGCTTTAGTAGGCAGGATGTGCAAATGAAATGGCTAAATGGTCATTTTGGAGATACAATAAGCATGACATCACACTGAGGGAATCAAAAAATCTTGTCCAGTACTGACAATCAAAAATGGAGGATTCCACTTTGGGAGAATGTGCAGGAAATGGAAAAACACTCACAAATGATTTTTCTGATGACCCAGAATGTTTGTGTGTGTGTGTGTGTGTGTGTGTGTGTGTGTGTGTGTGTGTGTGTGTGTGTGTGTGTCTGCGCATGCACACATATGCGCTGTTGAGGTTATATGATTTCATGCATGCAGACTCTCACAGTCATGTTATGTTCTGTTCTTCATCTGGATCCTCTCTTTTGCTTGGCGCCATACCAAGTACAGTCTGTGCTATATCATTAGTTAGTATATATGTACCATTGGCCTGTGCACTGCATTTTGCCACCATTTTGATTTGCAGAACTCTTAACTGGAGAGAGAGGGAGAGAGAGAGAATTTGCATATTCTTTCACAGATGAAGTCTAGTGCAGTGTAAGCTGGCAGAACATAGCAGTATTATGTAATACTAAGAGAAGCAAGGTTTCTGGATTATAAACAGCCATATAAGCAATTACAGAAAGTTCAAACTTGACTCTTCTATGCAGAATGCGCTCACAATTCTTGGCCATGGTATCTGTTGAAAAAATAAGTCTTTGAAATGCATGTAAATTTCACAGTAACAATTTGTTGGTGAGAAGGGGTCATCAATCACTGCTGCGTTTCTTCTAGTGGCATAATTGATAATTAAATACTATATTTGGACCATTGCAATCTCCTGTGACAACATGTATAGTTCAAAACTTTCAGCATGTTGCCATCCAAGGATAAACCAGCATTTAGTAAAACATGTAAAAAGAACCATGTTCTGAGAGCTTTTAGTATTTTGTTGCACTGGCCCTTCTCTCTAAAACAACCACCTTAAACCTGCAGTTTCTTGTATTGGTGCTCATATGAGACAAGCCTGGAACATAAGGTCTCCAAAACATTAAATAAATAATTTCACTTTAATGCATTACTGGAAGAAATTTTCTTCTGTTAGGCATAAGTGATATGGCATTGAATCATGTAGAAAACCTCCATACTAGCATATTATGGACAAATGATCTGATCACAGTGTACCTGAACTGTTTAGAAAACCCAACCATTTCTAAAATAAAGCTAGAGAACAGTCATTTCATCAGAAGCCAACTTGCTGAAAGACCACTTTATTATGTTAATTCCAATTTTCGGAAATGGTGTGAGCAGTATTGAAGACACAGCATTCTCCACAAAACTCTGGAATGTGCCATTCTGTATATAGCTAATTGATAAAATGGTCTTTTGACAAGAAAAGGTAGCTCTCAAAAAATGGGGTAAAATCTTAAGAATACCTTTATATTTTTTCGATATATAAGAACTGTGTGAATGTTTAAATAATGTCCTATATTATTAATTATTAATTAAGGGATGTTAGACAAGCCACATTCTAAATCCATGATTGATTTATTTCTGGCTCTTCTATTACTTCACAACAGAAAGATAACAAGCAGATTACATCATTAGCTCTGACTCTAGAAGTTGGACTGCATCATTATTTTTCTCCTCTGCTCTTTTTTTGAGAATAGTCAACTTTTCCATTTAGAAAATATATTCACTTCATGAATTGCCACCATGAAGTATTTATAGGTCCAACATCTTGTAAAGGATTACTTTATGAAAGGTCCCAGAATAATTTTGCGGTATTTACTTGGAATGCACCTCAAATGACTAAGAAAGGAGGGCAGACAAAATATTGCAACATGCATTACCTTCACTGTAACATAATACTGTAACTTATTTCAGTATGTTTTGCATAACAGCATTTGACAGATGCAGCAACATATAAGAATAAATAATGGGTCTGCTACAAAAGCCCAAGTTTCAGGCACTTGAGTACCACTGTCTCAAATCCAGGGACAAGGTCAACTTGTAGATCATGCCCAAATTGCACTGCATGTTTAGGTGAGGTGCATCAGACATGCAGAGAGAGAGAGCAGCTGTCATACCTCACCTGAGCACAGTAGCTGAAGCCAGGCAAGATAAGTGCAAGAGCTGCAGGGAGAGGGGTGGGAGAGGGTGAAAGTGGAGGTTAGGATTTTAGACAGTGTTCAAGAGTAGAATGTAGGTTTAGGGAATGGAGGAAGTTTTATGGTTGAGGAGCAAGATGCGAGTTTGAGGTCAGGGAGTGATTATGTTTAGGGAGCATGAGGTGTAGTTTATGATTAAGGAGAAGGAGAGGAATTTTAAGTTTAGGGATCAGAAATGGAGTTTATGGTTTTGAAGCACAAGTAGAGATTTACCTTTAGGGGGTGATTGCTGACTTTAGAATTGGGGGAAGAGGAAGAATAGAGTTTTATGCTTATGGATTGACTAGAAACTTTAGAGTTAAGGAGTGAAATGGCTATGGTTAAGGACTGAGTGGTAATTTTAAGGTTAGAGGTAGGGCTATGGAATTTAGTTGGGTTGGTAGATGCGACGGCTAGTTAAATAAGCAGGATCATGCTTGTGGGAGTTAAGACATTTGCCATTTAGAACACGTGGCAGCAGACAGGTGTGTTCAAGCTACTAGCAAATGTGCACTTGTAGTAGACCATAAATTACCTTAGTGTGTACAGTTGAGTCATCCAGGTTAGGAAAAAAAACTCTTTCTATCACACTTTTCACCAAAAATTGCATGATTCCATTCAAGTTACCCTGCTTTGTTTCAGTAGTAGGTCTTCTGTTGCATGAATCACCTATCTTGCCATTACTATTCACATGTGAGTTTAATTCCAGCATTAGTATCCCATGAAACCTTGAAATCTCATGCTCCTCTCTATTTGCTGTCATGTGTTCAACAATCAACAAACCATTTTTACAATTTGGCATACTCTCCATATTCAAGAAATCCATTGCATTTATTTTCATTACCATTCTGCAATACATTTTGAATGTTCCTTACATATAGATGAATACAGATTCATAGGTTCGTATGTGTGTACTAGGCTAATGGCCCTGGAGCCTTTACAAGCCTAGCCCATAGAAGTGCTCTGGCATCGTGCTGCCTGATGTGAGTTCCAAGTGCCTCTATCAAGTAGAACCACTGGAGTTATCCCCGGGGTGAACTTTCTATTTCCCATCCCCTCATCAAGATTTCTCTTGAGGAGGGGTAGTGAGGTGCTCTGCTTGACATGTATAGGAAGTCTATTCCAGAGCATGGGCAGTCTCTGGGTTATGAACTTGTCCCTCCAGCATGTTCTGTTGATTGTGGTAATGATGTTGAGGTCACTGTAGCATGTGGTGCAGAGGGATTAGGATTTCTTTAGATGTAGCATTTCTAACAGAGCTGGGTCAGACATGGCTTTGTAAGTCAAGCAGAGATCACCTCTTAGTAGATGATATGAGACAAAGAATAGCTGGAGTTGTTTGAGTCTGTCCATGTAAGACATGTATGTAAAGCCTAGGATCCTCTTTGTGGGGTACTTTTGTGGCCTTTCCTGCTGTTGCATGTGTCGAGTGAGGTACATGCCAAATGGGGCATTCTACTTGATAGTTGGCCTAATGAGGGAAGAGTAGAGAGAGAAATGATGACCTCTTTCTTCCTGGATGCAAAACCCTTGGTAATAAGATGTGCCACAAAGAAGGACTTTCTGACCACAGTGGCAATGGGGTGGTCGAAGGAGAGGTTGCTATCAACCTGTGTCCCCAGATCACTTATAATGCCTTCAGTGTTCAGTGGGCTACTACCAATGTAGTAATTAGTGGGAACAGAGTTTTTCCCAAAGGGGATGACAATGCATTTTTTGGCATTAAGCTTAAGGCCATGGTTTGGACACCAGTCATTGGCCTCAGTGATGCCTTTCTGTAGGATGTCTACATCACTTGAGGAGTTAATAATGGCCCCCAGCTTGCAGTCATCTCTGAACTTGGTCAGCCAGAGTTACTCTGTGTTTGCCTGGACTTCTGAGAAGTAGATGACAAACAGGAGAGGACCCAGAACCAATCCCTGTGGGATGCAACTCATGACTGGTCGGCAGTCTGACTTGGAGTCTGCTACATGATTCAATCATCATGCAAATTGAGTTTTCAAACTGTTCTAATCAAATTTCCAACATTCATTTTAAATATCACCTGCATTACCATTAAATAAAAGTTAAAACATCATCTGAAATTATTTAGTTATTTAGTTAACTAAATTTAAATAGGGATACATGGGTTTAATTGTACTGGATTTTGATGGAAATAAGGATAATTGTTGAGGCTTAAGTGACTCTTGTGTAAACTGAAGTACAGACTGCAATGCCCAGTTAATATTCCACTAGACTGCCACCAATAATGTGACGTCTCCCACTTAAAATCTGGCTCAGTAATTAAGGAGGCTCAATCCTCACCACTGACACCAGTGTGGGAGTGTCATGGAAAACATCAGAGCACAGAGCACTTAAGAGTAAAATTCCACAATTCCCCTTAAGAGCACATCGGGAACACACTCTATTTCCCTGGTACTGGACTATATACTTCTGTCCACCCCAAATATAATCCCTTATTATACACTTCAGATCAATATGTTCCAGTTTAAGGCCTGACTCACTCACACTCAAAATGAATTCAAATCTCACACACTCAAAACATTTATGGGAATCCTGACACAGATTATCAGTTGTGTCACCTCCCCAATACAAATGTTAAACACTGCCACCAGAGTCAGAAAGGTCTACATGCCCTTCAAAGTGTGATCAATTATTAAAAATTAAATATCAAAATAAATGATAGTTATGACCAGAAGCAGCCAGGCATTCAAGGTGACCTCTGGAGTATCAAACAAGTATAAATACTCTCTTATCTCTAAAGAATACACTGATTGTCCAGCCACAATGTAAAATAATAAAAACAATTAATAATAAGTAAAATGATTACAAGAATGTAAATCAATAACTTTCAATAAACACCAGAATTCAATCACCAGAAATGTAAAATTAAACTGTAGATAGAAGTCCATCATTTTAGAAAAAAACTCTATCTAAATAACTAAACTTTCCTAATCTTACTTGGGAATACTGTCCCAGTTCTAATCTAAAACATAACAGCAAGGCAACAGCAGGCTTACAGTTTTTTTTTTTTTTTTTGGTAAGTCCTTTTTCTTGGGTATCACTGCACAGCACTGTAACTGACTGCAACTATTAACTAACTGCCCAGCAACTGACTTTTATCAATTTCTTTTATAGTCCAAGTTAACAGTCTCAACTGTCTTATTTTAAAAATAATAATCAGATTTTGGAAAAAGTTATTTTTCTCATCAATCATCTGTTCAAATAATCACATAGCAACTAGAAACATTCTAATGACATCACCTGCTGATCAGTTGATCATCCACAGACCATTTGCACTTTAGAAACTTTCTCATAAACATGCACAATTAAAAATGTATCAAAATACTGACATATTTTTTAAATATTTTTTATAAACAGGGAAATACTCAACATTTTAAAAAAATATTTACATTGTTCACAATTAGACATGCTGGTATACACTACAAGTTAATCTGAGAATATACACACATCTCCTGCCAGACATGCTAACCCAGATGACAGTGTTTTCATTTTCTTCACACAATGCTAAGAGTAAATTTGTGGAAATGTGTGTGTGTGTGTGTGTGTGTGTGTGTGTGTGTGTGTGTGTGTGTGTGTGTGTGTGTGTGTGTGTGTGTGTGTGTGTGTGTGTGTGTGTGTGTGTGAGAGAGAGAGAAAGTGTGGGGTGGGTAATGAAGTTTCCATTCATCCCTAACATTGAATATTCTTGAGAAATGGATTTTTTTTGTGTGGAACAACCCTCCACATCACATTCTCTTAGGCTTCTTGAAAATCAATAGGCATTCAAAACACATCTAAGAAAACACCTCTCAACATCCTGGCTCTGTAGTTGTACATCTCCTTGTTAAGTATAAAATATTTGTTTCTTTCTCCTCTTCTATTATATCTCTGCTCTCTTCTACTCTATTACCAACTATCATTCTGTCTTCGCCCACCTCACAGTCTTCCTTTGCCTCCCTTAACTCATTTTACCACTCATTTCATTTATATCTCGTAATAAAATCAACCTTTTGCTTTCCGCCCTTTATAAATTACTCAATAGTCTGTATTGCATAGTTATTCAAGTATATATGTATAAACTATAATTAGTATAACCAACCTTACTACTTTATGTATAGTTGCTTTCTTATCTATTTTGTTATTATAAAATTTATGTTAATTGTATTCTTCCTGACATTGTTGGTATTGTATATCTTAAAAGATTTTGTTTGTACTGCATGTATTGGAGATTTTCTCCCTGGGCCTCCATTTAATATGAGCCTTTTTGCCCAGCCAGACTTCCCCATCAGCAAATGTAAAATAAATAAATAAACACGCAAATGCATTGTGTAACTGCATGAGGGCAATTGTTGTGCCCTGCTGACTTTATTTATTCCTTATTTTACAAGTCACTGTAATTTGGTCTATTTTATTACTACAATAAAAACACATAAATATTAAGAATCTGTGTATGCATAAACACTAAACAGATCTTTCAGTAAATCTCCTTTCATCAAAGAAGAAATAAATCAAAAATACATTGATGAAAAACATTAACCAACTTGTGTTTTTCCTTATAGCCTCTTGTCCCCCAACCTCTAAATATAGCAGCACTGGTATGCCTCAAAGTTGTGTGAAGAACTTTATTTGTAACATAATTTCAGAGAAAGAAATCAGCACTATTAAGGTAAGCATAGCGGAAGTCATGCTAATTTCCATTTCTACAAGAACAAAGCTGATAAATATAAAACCACACAACTAAACTAACAAAAATAAATAAATAAATATATAAATAAAACAAGTCAGAAGAACCAACGCATAGTGCAGAAGTAAAAAAAAAAAAAAAAACTTTACAAAAATTTACAAAATGAGATAAACTAAATGGTTAATCTCATTTTGTAAATTCATGAAATATCAGTCGTGGAATTAGTCCACACTGAAGCATTTTATTTGAAATGATGAGCTATGGGAGTCAGCATGAAAAAAGCAGGAGGCAAGTCTTTGAATAAAACCTTTGATATGCACAATAAAAACTGTTATATGCAAAATGTCTTCATGAGTTTTGTCCCTGATTCCTAGAAGGCAAGATCCTTTGCTCTGACTCAAACATTGAACAGCATATTTACTTTTCTTCTCTGCCCTTTAGTGACAGGACAAAATCAACATTTCCATTTGTTATTTACATTCACTTCATGATATACCACCATTAAGTATTTTTATGTTCAAATTTCACAAAAAGTATTGCTTTATGAAAGGTCTCAAAATAAATTTGAATTGTTATTGTCTTGTAATACACCCCAACTGAATAACAGAGTAGGGCAAAGAAAAACTACAGCATACATTACCTACACTGTACCAGCATACTGATACTTGTGTCATTGTGTGCTACATGATAATATTTCCAAGCAGCCTCAGATAGATAGATAATTAAATAAATGAATACATACATACATAAATAAATAGATAGAGAGATAGATAGATAGATAGATAGATAGATAGATAGATAGATAGATAGATAGATGATAGATACATAGATAGATAGATAGACAGATAGATAGACAGATAGATGCATACATAGATAGTCTACTACAAATACCCAAATCTCAGGCCTCATATTTCAAAGAAAGACATCAGCACTATTAAGCTAAACATAGAAAAATACAAAATAAACCATGATAATCCCAATTTCTATAAAGTTGATAAATAGCACATCTCACTTTGTAAATACACAAAATATAAGTCATGGGTGGAACAGATTCAGAGTTGAGCATTATATATGGAATTATGTGCTATGAGGACAACAAGAGGCAAGTTTGTGAATAAAACCTTTGAAATGCATAAAACAAAACAAAATGTATAAGGAGGCAAAATAACTAACAAAGAATGGAGAAGCATACATATTTTGGCAGCAGTAGGAAATGAAAAATTATAATAATTCTATGCAAAATGCTAGCATGGTCCTACCTGGCGAACACTGCATAGTTATGTAACAATAATTAAGATAATGACAGCGGTAGAGTTCAGAAGTATTAGAAAAGGTCGGTAAAAATGGACTAGGGATGACGTCTGCCACATTATATCAAGGCATCCTCAAACATCTGGGTTTGTATTCCAAGAAACAGATGGGAACATGAGAATATGACACAATACGGAAACATTTCTTATTGCGGTAAAAAAAATACTGCTTGCTTAGAACTTAAAAAATAATCTAAAAGAAGAAATAACATGAATATACATGTGGAGTGATTAACAGAACACAGCAGTTGTTTATAGAGGAAGGAGTGAAGCACACAGGATGTGAAATAATAGAGGCTAAGTTAATTGTGACATAAGAAAGCATGAGCTATACATAAGAACATTCAGAAAGTTATTGTTAAGAGTAATGGCTTTCCATGAAGACAGTCTTAATATCAAATCCGGACTGTTAGCATGGTGAGCAGGCTACTGTCTTCCAAGTGTACTGTACTGCATATTATTATTAATACTATTGTTAACTTATTCTTCTTAATACTGTATTATTATTATGATTATTATTATTATTATTATTATTATTATTATTATTATTATTATCTGATAGATATTACTGTGAATAACAACCTGTCTGTCTCCATTTATTCATAAGCTCAGAATGTTCTGGACATACATTATTAGCTCAATAAAAGATGTATACTATCTACATTATACATTCGAATATAATAAATATATAAGCTGTAAATCAGGTTTGGTTCTTTCCTTCCACTTTATAATGATAGAATAGTAAATCTTATTGAGACGAAGTTCAGTCTAATTGGAAAGGTAGAGTTATCATACAGTATCATTTCTGTACCCAGAAAAGCCAGAAAATATAAATGTCAAGCTCTGAGTCTACCACTAAATTACATGTATAGTCTTTTTTATTCTCATTTTTCAGTTCTTATTCCAAATGAACACCATTGATTCTAAATTCTAAGCTACCATGAATTATGACTGAGGCTCTCATTTATTACTTTTTGTTGATTGTAGATCCCATGGCTGGGCAAGAACCAATATCCATTTTAATATCAACACTAGTCTGCCTGAATCAATAACTTAGCTGATATTATCAACATAGGCCAGATGGTTTTACAAGAGCTAAGACAGTAGTAGTTATTTTTTCAGATGGTAAAAATGAATGCCTCTTAGCCACCATGGCTACAGGCATATAAAGTCCATATAAAAGTCCTGCAAAAAACTTTAGTTGTTTTATAGGATTTATGGTTTCAATGATCTGAACAAATAAGAGCAAACTAGGATCAACGATTATGCTGAATTTAATAAAAAGGCCACTCAAGATTTTTATCTAAAACGTATTGTTCACTAGGAGAAAAATGAAAGCCTGGTTACAATAAGCACAGACTAAAATTAATGTATCACATGTCAGAGCCTAATATAGGAGGCGGTAGTAAAGAAAGAGGCTTAGTAAAACAACATAAACTTTGGAGCAAACTTAAATTATACAGGCATCTGAAAAAGGACAATGTTATCTCAAGTAGCTAACAGATTCAGTAGTGCATTTATTTATGTCGTATTAAAGATCACAGTTCGGTATTAGTGCAGTACTGCAATAAATAGAACAAAGTGCTTCAAAAGTAATTGTAGAGGAGTAATACGAATGTGCAATTAAATTGAAATTAGTTTTCAATGAGATTAAGGGACTCTAACATGTTAAGGAAGTTAAATTAATAGTTATGTGATGTGGTACACATCACATAGGAATACCTGGGCTGTGACAACTGCTTACAGTCAGTGGGACATATATCCCATAGAGTTAGTGACAGCATGCCACACTTTTGTTTACACTGCAGGAAAAATTGGAAGCAGGTAGTGCAATGTATAAAGCAGTGAAAACCACTCTAAGTAGTAAGTACTCATAAGGCAAATAAGCATGATGAATGTCATTTGGTTCTTCCATTTTCAGCCATTGCTGATATGATATAAAATACTACATGTGCACTGAAACAGATGCATTGTTTAATGGTCTAAAATAATTGAAAGAATCCAAATAAGGTACAGAGAGTTTGGTCTAATATGGTAATGCCATCAGTTTTGGTCCTCAAATCTTGAGGAAGATATTACTGTATTTAACCAGAACATAATGTAAAGGATCCACATTTCTCTCAAATGCTGCTTCAGTATGTTTTACTTCAGAAAAATAAATCAAATGCATGATCAAGTTGGAACTATAGGAACGGCAAGCAATGTTGCTACTATAGTGTTCCTCAGTAAAGATAGGTCTGTTCCATAGCTGCTGTAACCACCTGCCACTTCCCCATGTGACCACAACATATTAAATGTAAAATTGCAGCCATTATCCTGCTCTGGGAATGGCTGCATTTATATGAAGAAGTTTTCATTACCGGCATTTTCAGCATCTACATGCATTCTCAGTCACAGCTCACTATTTACCCTAATAAATCTACCCTACTCTCCAACAAGTTGTTCCAATTCTTCTTATCTCATCATGTTATAATCACTTGAATAGCTTTCAGGCGACTCCCCCCCTTACACTAGTAAAGTAAGTTAAAAAGGAAAACTAAAGGAAGGATCTGACCTGCAAGTAAAAAAGTGATGCTATTATAGTGATCAGTCAAGATTTTTGTATAAGAAAAAAAAGAGAGTTTCACTAAAGAAACTGAGGGAAAAAACATAAACATAAAAACTTACATTCAAACACACATACATAAATACATTATTTTTCTCACTATATTTCCACTGTGTGAAATCAGACTTGTCAGTTTCTCAGGAATCCGAAAATGCCACCAGTTCATGAGTCCTATTTCAGTACACTTGATATGGTGGCTTATTGTTTATTCATTCATGGATTATATTTAGTTACCAGGTCCATCTAGACCCTTTTTAACAGAGACCTGGGGAGAAAAGCTCCATACAATATATACATAATTTCACATTTAAAATAGAGTACATGCAAGAAGCAGTACATAAAATAAGCATGGAATATATTAACAAAGCAGTAAATGTTATACTAAGAATATATTGAAGAGGAAGATTATAGGAAAGCATTACACAAAATAGGCATATATAGAAACAGTAAATTAGAAATGCAGTGGCAAAAAAAAAAATATATATATATATATATATATATATATATATACTTGTGTATCTATATATATATATATATATATATATATATATATATATATATATATATATATATATGCATATATGGGTCTTCTTGAAAACACACGAAATCACCGACGCCACAAAACCGAAAGTTCAAAAACACGAAACTTCACATGCCCGACAAACCACAATCCTGACAGTCAACAAACAAAACAAATCCCCTATTCATAAAGCACACACACAACACAAGCACACCAAAAACCTTACAAACCTACACTAAACCTTACATACACAACTATCTATGCATTAACCTTAACCCAAACCCTAACCCTAAGGTCCGTCACTATCGCACACTCACCTAACCCACGCCCTAACCCTAACTCACCCTAACCACCCTTACTAACAAGTTGTCCAACTTACTCATTGAGATGATGGAAGTTGTTTTGTTGAACAATTTCATTTTTTTCAATGGAGAATTGTTTCGGCAACGCAAGGGTGCAGCTATGGGAGTATCATGCGCCTCTTTTTATGCTAACGTGGTATTACATAAATGGGAGCATACATTCGTCCTCATACCACCTTGGAAACAGTACATCCTTTTTACAGACGTTATTTGGATGATATTTGTATCCTTTGGGGTGGTTCAGAGGACGAGCTGAGACAGTTTTTTAGTTACATTATTTCCACCACTAATGTCTTGCAATTTACACACACTGTTGACCCACATGAACTTCACTATTTAGACATCACTTTGGACAAAGATTACACTCAGAATGTTTTCTGCTCTAGACTACACCGCAAATCCACCTTTTCTAACTCTTTTTTACACTTCGATAGTGCACACCCTCTATATCAAAAAAGAGGAATCATTAAGGGACAGCTCATCAGAGCAAGTAGAATATGTAGCACCGAGGAAGAGTTTGAACTAGAGGTGGAAACTTTACAGACATTATTCCTGGAAAGAGGTTACCCCTTGGAACTATTCAGGACCTTAGCCGGTGAAGTAAGTTCCTTAAGGAATTCCCTATACCCACCAATTTTGGGGAAAGGGTTGGAAGCACCGATTAATCGTGCTTCAAATACATTGGTTCACCACACAAATAGTTTTACATACACATATTCCTCCAACTCCAACGAAATGGAGGAAATCATAACGCACCATTGGCCGGTCCTAGCTCTTTTCAAAGAATTGAAGGAGTTTATACCCCCCAAACCAAGCTTTGTTAGAAAAAGAGGTGTAAATTTCAAAGAGATTTTTGAAAGAAAGCATGATAGTAAGAAAAAAGTGAAGCAACCAAGATTAGGCACGTACAAATGTGGTTCTTGCACACAATGCCACGCCATATCAAATGAATCCTCCCTCTATATCCCATCTAGGAATTTCAGAGTACACCCGACAGGTTTTTACATGTGTGCCACCAAAGGGGTTGTGTAGCTGGGCTTTTGTACCATATGCCAAAGTTTCTATGTGGGGAAGACTGAGAGGGAATTTAGAAAACGGATCTACGAACATCTTTACGATATGGCTAAAAAGAAGGAAACAAACGCTTTCTTCAAGCATTCTCTTTCTTGTCCAGGGTTAAACATCACATTTATAGTACTAGAACAAATTGAACCAGATGCAAGGGGAGGCGACTGGGAATCCACTTTAGGTTACCGCGAATTACTATGGCAACTAAGGTTGGACGCAGGAAGACCAAACGGGCTTAATGGGACCATTAGCATCAAGCCAGTTTTGAAGCTAAGAAGAGCTAGGTTATAGTTTTTGTTTTGTTGACCTACCCTTAGATTTAGGTATTCCAAGAGGGCATCTATTCTCAAAGGTGTTGTATGTTGCAACTACCCCCACCACTATTCTATAACTTATATCACTTTCAAGTGTCCACTATCAATGGATCAATACATTAACGTTGTTTTTTAGCAGCATGATGTTAATTCCTAGAATTTACCCCAACAGATTTTATGAAGAAAGATTTTAATGTTTTAAACATGTATTTCATTGTTTCAGATATATTGGGAGCATTAATTCCCAGACGCTAAATATGTTTACTATTTGTAATGTTGCATAGATTGTAATTTGGGTAATATATTTTTTAGTTTAATGCAACCCATTTATTTCATGAAATGCATTCACTATTTTAATTTTTAGTTTGGAAAGTGTTTTTATTCATAAGCTAGTTTTGCTATATATTTTATTTTTCGTATTCTTTTTTAAACAAACTTCTTAGTATGTACCTTTAATTCATTAACCTATTTTGATAACATGTAGTCTTAATTAAGACTTTGATTATCACAATATTTAAGATGCACTGGTGAATGGGATATTTGTATTACTTGAAAAAGCTCAGGACTGCCTGAGCGAAAGCGCTTGTGTTATTTTACTTTGTGAGCTGTGTTTATTAAAGGACATTCTTCTCCAGATTCAACAAGGTGTTGTTCCTTACTTCCTTGGCCGTGGATTTGGGTTCTTTGGCTCTTGTTGCTTTGGTTTTTGACCTAACCCTAACTCACTTAACCCACCCCAAACTCTAAAGTCTGTCACTAACGCACACTCAACTGGCCCACACCCTAACCCTAACTCACATAATCTGCCCCTAACCATACAGTCCATCACTATCGCACACTTACCTTAACATGTCGGTGTTCTCAGCGTTGGGATTTTCAACTGTCGATCATCTCTGTTGTCAATCTTCCAGTGTCGGTGTTCTCATCGTCGGCATTTAGGACTTTCGGCATTTTCAAGTAGACTTATATATATATATATATATATATATATATATATATATATATATATAAATACAGAAAACGTATATACATTTGATAGTAAAATATGGAGTATGTGTGTACACACTTCCTGAAGGGTTGATAATCCAATGTGCTAGTAACTGTAGATAGTTGGTAGGTACTGAAAATGTAATACCTTTAGTTGGAGAAAACCCAGTTAGAAGAAGAAAATGCATCCATGTATGTATGTATTCGTTTATTAAGTACTTAAACTGGGCATTTAGGGCACATATTTAGTCCCAGCTTTTTACATGAATAAAATATTGTAGTATAAATGCACTTGTATGCACCAAAGATGACTGTGCTACCTGTTGTCCACTGACACTGTTTATTAGTATCCGTGATGCAACAGGTAGCACACTTGTCATTGGTGCAGATGGCTGTGAGTTGTATTCCCTCACCAGGTAGATTGATTACTGACACTGGAGTGCAGCATAAGGGGTACTGCACTACTGAGTGTGCTGTCTTTCAGATGAGATGTTAAGCTGACACCCTATTTGCTTGAGTTGGTAGCTCAGTTGGATGTAAAATATCCCAAAGCAAATAAAAAAGTAGGGTTTCTTTAGTCATACAAAGAAGACATTATTTACAATATTTTTATATATTTCCAAACTTACAATTCTTCATTCCCCTTTTTTTGCTTACTTATTCTACATTCATACTCATACTTTACTGTGGTGGTGGTGTTGCGGTAGCGTTGTTGCCTCACAGTAAGACACTGTCCTGTTCGATTCTCCATTAGAGCGTCTTCTGTGTGGAGACATGCGTGAATGGGAGTACCTTCGTTGAAGGTTGTGCATCAGGGCTGGCAACTCGGCACATAAAAATCTACTGCCAATCATTAGTGGACCGAAGTTCCGCTGTGGTGACCCCTAACTGGGAAAAGCCGAAAGACACAACATTCTACATTCATACTTTATTATGTCATGTTTTGATAAGTTTTGGACCCCAACTACTTCTTCCATAACCACCATTTGATTTTGCTTGATATCAGTGCCAAAATCCACTTTCCATTGAACGTAATTTCTTTTATCCTTTCATTCCATGTAATCCATATAACATAAAACAATGTTATCTCTTCTTTTAACGTATTCTTTACTTCTATCCTTTTAATATCCATACTTAGTCATGCCCACATTTATCTTATCCACTGTTTTATACCTTCAAATACATTTTCTTCAAATAACTTTTTTCAGAATCACTACTGCTTTACATTTTAAAAACACATATCCAGTAGTTTCCTCTTCCTCACAATATTTCACTTTTAATTTTAGATAGCATGTTTCCTTTCACTGCTAATTTATCTATCACTAGTCTTCACAAAAAGTGTTGGCATTCCACTTTTTTATTACACCATTTATTTCTTATTTTATAGCTTTAATATTACCTTCTGCTAGCTTTTCCAATGGTTTGACAAAATAATATCATGCCATTGTATTCTTATGCTATATTTTTTCTTCTTCTCAATGCCATTAGTTTTTATTTTCCACATTAATACTTTTTCCTGATGACATTTTGTCTCTTCATTTATACCTTCTTTTTTCTTTTACTCTTTTTTTTCCATATCCCCAAATGTGTCATACTTGTATTCAAACATTTGTAGAACTAATCTTTCATCTTTTTTCATTTATCCTCTTTAACACTTTACATAAATTTAGGGAAGCAAAATATACCACTGGGTTAATTAACCCTAAACATCCTACTTCTTTATTTATATACAAAATCCCTCTTCTTCCTGGATTCAGTCTTGCATCCCATTTAAATGAAAAAATTATTTGCAATAATTCTTTTAAAAATACTGTCTGTTGGCAACATAAATACATTTGCTAGATATGCCATTTTTCCATTAAAACTGAGTTTATAAAGTGATCCTTTTTCCTAAATGGTAATCTATGTTTTCCAGAAAAACAAACTTCTTTTAACTCTAATATTAATTTTCTCCAACTGAATTCTACTTACATTCTTATTCCAAAATTGTATATGTAACACAGAGATTTCTTTCATTGTTAAATATATTTCCACTATAATAATGACATCTCCTAATATTACTTCTTTTCTCCATATCTTGTTTTTTTTTTTTGCAGTTGCTATACTATCATCTGCATAAGTTAATAAAACTGGAATTCTTAACCCCTCATGCATTATGTGCCCTGCTTTCTGCATTGTATAATTTACTTCACATACAATGACATTCATAAATAAAACAAAGAGTATACAACTCACTGGACATTCCTGTCTCATACCTTTCCTCATATGTACCTCTTTACTTAGCCAACTACATGCTAACATTTTTACTTTATTATTTCTATAAGCAGACGCACACAATTCCCTGATTTTCTTACCTATGTGGCATTCTTTCATTATTTCCCATAAAATGACATATCGTATTGTACCAAATGCCTTATTAATATCCCCTATCATAAGAATAGCTTCTTCTCTTCTGTTTATAATGTCATTCACAATCTCTCTTACTATCATTAATAATTCTTGACACTCCTTCCTTTTTATGTTGTATATAGTATCCTCCATAACACTTTTCATCTTAATTTCAAATCTCTTCTGTATCATTTTCTTACAAATCTTATAATCATTATTGTTCATTATTATCAGTCTCCAGTTTTTCATTACATTTTTCTTCTTTCTTCCAAATAAATTTACATATTCTGCTACATAGTTCTTTGGAAATTAAGCCCTCCTTTAATCAGTCATCTTTAAGAAATATACTTTTTGCAATTTCATTAATTTCTTATACATTTCATGTCTTATTCCATGTTGTCCTGAAGCCAATTCTTATATTCACTTGCTCTAATACTTTATCTAGCTCATGTAGTGAAAGTTCTTTTTCAATTTTTTTTATTTTCTTGTTCTAAAACCTTTTTTACTTCCCATATTGTTTTAAATTTCTACTTTTTTTCTTTAAATATGTCTTGTATGTATATTCCTACTATAATCAAAATGTGTTCTTGTGTTCTATTTTCCATTTTCATTTTTCATTTCTGTCATTACACTACTATCTTTTTTTTTTTTACTATTCTACTTTAATATGCCGATACTTCCTGTCTTTTTCCTTGTAGAAAATATCTTTGTTTATATAACTCTTTAATTTTCTCTTCATATGTTTCATATAATTAATACTCTTTATCAAAATATTCTATAAAATTATTTTCTAAGCATTCCAATGTTTCTTTATGTGCTATCTTATACTTTTCTTTATTCATTTTTCTTACATCATACTACAGTTGTAAATAACATCTTTTATATTTAATCTTTAAAAAATTCCACCATTCAGACCTATTTTTATAGAATGTTCTCCTCATAATTTAATCCCTCCATAGCTGCATTATTAGTCTCTTTCCTTGTTCATCCCATATCTTTTCATTTATCCATTTTATTCATTTGCTTACTTTTATGTATTCCTTACTTCCCTTTATCTCTCCTCATAATGCTAGATGATCTGAAAAATCTGATTAAATTGTTTCTCCTTCCCATATATTTAATCCTTCTGATATAAAATAATCTATTTTGGGTCTGTAAATACTCCTTCTGTTTTTTATCCTAGAGTATTAATTTGCCTCATCTCATAACTTATAAGCATTCCCCTGGATTTATGAAGCCCTGTAGAGAGTGCATGATTAGTCGAAGAGCTATTTTCGGTGATATGGCTGATGTGCGATCCAGGAACAAGCTCCCAGGATGTGCACGTGAGTTCCTAGACAAATCCTGCACGGACCAAGCTCCTGAATGCAAATTACCCTAATTTGCAGGTGAAAACTATGTAAATGAGGGTAATTTGTGATCCAGGAAACCAGCACCTGTCAGTGCAGGATGAGTGCACTCTGCAGAAAGGTACTCTGTTAGTAACTGAGTACATTTCTGCAAACTACAAAACGGAGCTATGACAGCTCCAAATAAAGGCTGCATATTATTGAGGAAGCATGCCAATGGGCAAGTAAAAGGCCACTGGCATTGCAAACTGTTTAAAAAAATAAAAAAAAAAACTTTTATTTTTTTTCTCCGATCTCGGCTGTTTAAGCATAGGGCAGCAGCGTGCAAATGGGATCGGAGGGAAAATAAGAAAATAAGCCTAAAATAAGCATTCTTTCTAAAAGCAGTGTTCTGCCATGCAAATCAATGGCAGGCATAAGACAACCTGGCCAGTGAGTAATGGTTGCTAAGGGGGGAGGGTCAGTGTGGGACATGTAACTATGCATTAGCAGGCAATCCTATGCAAATGAGGGGAAGGATAGTGAATCCCAGATTTCTCCAGGGTGTGAGGCAGGTCCCAAGAGTGTAAGAGTATAAATAGCTGGGTGCAAGACTAGGATATAGGTGACATCATGGGGGGGATTGGAGCCCTGTGGTTTGTGATTGCTCACAGCTTAGCACAGCTAAGCTAGGAGTGTGTCTTAACCTGCCTACCACTCTTTACAAAGTGTAAGTGAGCATGCGCGCTGCACACTGGGTTTTACAGGAAGAAAAAGGAAGTTAAACCAGGAAATAGCAGCAGTGTGCACATTTGAGCACTCTATTTGCACGGCGTGCACATGGGCTTAAACAGGGAGGCAATGGGAAGGGAAAACAGCAGTAGGAAGGTAATCAAGGAAAACTAGCTTAAATGACAGGTGAAATGTATCAGAATCAGCCAATTACACAGGCAGCAGACCAGCCCAGCCCAGCACACCACTATAAACTATGCAAACACCTTTCCCCCTTGTTTTTACCAAAAACTCTGCACCACCTCTGTATACAGATGGAGAAACTTTACAAACTGAAAGCAAGAGAAAAAATGTTAGGGGCTGCTTTTGCTATCATAAACCAGAATGTGCAAGAGGCTGCGGGTGGTGAGGATGTGAATGCTGCTGAGCAACCTAAGTGAGGAGATGGAGAAGAGTGTACAGACCCAGGGTAACCTACCAAGGGCTACATGAGCTGGAGATAGTGGAGTGCTATAGGGTGGACAGAGACCTCCTACAGCAAATTGTTGAGCTGTGCCGGCCACGCCTCACACACAGAACTAACAGAGGGGAACCCATCCCAGTGTATATCAAGGTATGTGTAGGCCTAAGAATACTAGCTACAGGTACCTTCCAAAGGCCAACTGGGGATATGATGAGGATTTCACAGGCATCAGCATCCAGGGTACTCCACCAGTTCCTGGATGCCATGTCAGCACATGTCGGTGAGCACATATATTTCCCCATCACCTGTGAGACATTGTCCAGCAATATGCATCTCTTCTACCAAATAGCAGAATACCCTGAGGTAGTGGGTGCAATAGACTGCAGGCACATATGCATCAAAGCACCACCTGGTGAGTGGGGTAGGGTCTACATCAACTGCAAGGGCTTCCCCTCCATCAATTGCCAGGTCCTGTGCGATGCCCAGGGCATAATAATTAATGTGTGTGCTGGCTGCCCTGGAAGCTACCACTATTCTCACATCTCGCATCTGATGCAGCTGTACCAGACATTTGCCAATGAGGACATCCCACATGGTCATCTAGTGGGGAATGCTGGATACCCATCAGAAATGCACACACACCCGAACAAGAACTCCATAATGAGGCACATGTACAAACATGAATCGTAATAGAGCTTGTGATTGAGATGTTAAAGTCACGGTTCCGGTGCCTGGACACATCTGATGGAGCCTTGCAGTACTCACCAACTACATGTACCCAAATTGTCCTTGTTTGTGCCATGCTACACAATATGATCCTGTGGAAACAGCTGCAGCAGGAACAGCATGGGGCAGGGCCACACAGCCCCCCACCATTGCCAAGGCCTGCACAGGCACAGAGAGACTCAGAGGAGGAACAAGGTGAGCCTGCCCCAGTAGGCAGAAGAAGGTATTCCCAGTATGCCCTGGCCTTGGCAAAGAGGCAACACATAGCGCATGCACAGGCACAGTAGGGACCCAGGGAATGACACCTCTCTCTGACTCACACATATAGTAAAAGGGATGCGAAACATGACACTACCTGTGCTCAACCATGTATAGGGAGTGTACTATGTGCATCAGACATAGGCAGCCCTGCAGCACCACTCTTAATACTGGGACACCCACAAGGTAAGTGACTCACACATGCCAGTTGGAGGGGTCACATACTCAATGACAGTTACAGCCAGCAGGATAGGTGTAAACAAACACAAACAAGTGCTGTACTATGGCCTCTGAATGAGCACTATGGGTAACCCCACCCCCAGGCCTACACAGATGGACTACAGCAGGCCAGGCAGTTGGATGTTAGTAGTGAAGGCTAGGAAGTCAGAAACTAATATGTAAGTAATTAATGCTAAGATCTGTAGTACACTGTTATGCCTCTAGCCAGCATGATAGGTAAGACTACAGACTAAAATGGAGTACCCAACATACCAGTACAGTTCTAGTAAATGTGTACAAGTGTCAGGTGTGCCCCCCATCCTACGTACACTTATAGTAACAGACAGGAGTGCCACCCCACTCCTGTGTAGGAATGTAGAAACAGTCAGATGCACCCCCCCCCCCGACTATGCAGAAATGTAGTAACAGTCAATACCAAATGACCAGTGGATACCCTGCAGACACAGCATGCAACCTGTCAGTGTACAACACAAAGGTCAGCACCACAGTACAAACTACCTAGACTTAATCCACACATGCAATACAGATTGCCATACTGGGCATGCTCACACACAGAGGAATGAAGGCAATGTCAGTCAACAACATACTGAAAGGTCATACTGGGCATGCTCACACACTTAAACACATGAAGGCCATGTCTGCAAACAACCAGTGGACCAGACATATCTGGCAGTCGCAGTTCTTAGTGCAGACAAAAGTCAGTATACACTACTCCTGCCTTGCACACAAATTGGATAGGAATACAGACATATATGTAAGGACAGCACACTGTAATAAGCCAAAGGTAGACGGGCATAGATTTGTGGAAGAGGGTGACCGTGACAAGGAGCCATCCAGGCCTGTCCCACCCAGCACACAGCCAAAGGGCCTCAAGCACATGAGATGCAGATGTCACTCACTGCAGATACTAGCCACCAGTATCTGTCCACATGACAGACTATGTGGTGCACGTGCCAGCTGTGCAACATGACTGTACAAGGAAGTAGTCATCTAGTAGCTGTATAAACGTACCTCTGACATATGACCCCGTGTGTGCCTGCATGTGGCATGTCAACCCCTACATGAATGGGTTATGGCCCATGCACACATCACCCTCCCCATAGGAGTATTATGACAAGCCTGCTGAGGTCACCCAATGTGAAATCCACCTTTGGGAAAGCTGTAGTCAAGTAATCTCGATGGTGTGTCCCGTAACTGCGTAGTGATAAACTAGTTAAGTAGTAGTTCTAACCTCAGACTGGGAAACTGTGTATGTGTATTTCTGTGTTAAGCTGTGTGTGTGTGTGTGTCTGACTGAGTAGAGAGCAATGCTCTTTAGGCTACTCACACTCTGTACAAATCATATACTCAACTTTGGCAAGGCTGATGATGTCACTCACCTAGAAATACACCTCTGGGAAAGTCATAACCCAGTAATCTCCGTAGCCCATCCTGTAACTATGCACTGCTGTAGTGTGATAAAGTAGTTAGGTAGGTGTTCTAACCCCAGACCTGGCAAATGTGTTTGTGTGGGAAGCTGTGTGTGTCTCACTGAGTAGAGAGTGATGCTTTTTAGGCTGCTCACACTCCATATAAATCATATACTCAACTTTGGCAAGGCTGCTGATGTCACTCATCTAGAAATACACCTCTGGGAAAATCATAACCCAATATTCTCTGTAGTGTGCTCTGTAACTGTGTAGTGCTGTAGTATGATAATGTAAGTAGGTAGATTTTCCACCCCCAGACCTGGCAAATGTGTGCGTGTGAATCCGTGTGTCTCTGACTGAGTAGAGAACAATGCTTTTTAGAGTACTCACACTCCTTACTTCCACGGTGGTACAGCAGTAGCATTGTTGCCTCACAGCAAGAGGTTCTCCCATTCAATTCTCAGCTGGAGTGTAGGGAGTGCCTTCTGTGTGGAGTCTGCATGTCCTCCCCGCAGTTGGGTGGGCGTTTGAAAGACATGCGTAAATGGGAGTGCCTTGGTTGAACATTGAGCTGGCACCTTGGTGTTCGTGAAAATTTACTGCCGATCATTAGCGGACCGGAGTTTCGCTGTGGTGACCCGTAACCAGGAAATGCCAAAAGACAACAACAACAACACTCCTTAGAATTCATATACTCAACTTTGGCAAGGCTGCTGATGTCACCCACCTAGAAATACACCCTGTGTGAAGGTTGTAGCTCAGTAATCTCTGTAGCGCATCCTGTAACTGAGTACTGCTGTAGTGTAATTTAGAACTGTGGTAGGGTTCCGTCTCCACCCATGGCAGTTCTGGATGTTTTGTGTGTGTTTCAATGTCTGTGTGTGGAGCAATGCATTTTAGGCTAGTCACTTGCAGTACTGTTGAAATGCCCTTTTTTGGCAATCCCGCTGATGTCATTCATTGTGAAATACACCTTTGGGGAAGGTTTTCTCTAGTAATCCCTGTGGTGTGTCCTATAACAGCTCCATACTTTTGTGTGAAATAGACTTCAGTCAGGGGTTCTATACCCACACATGTTAGTTATGGTCGTTTGTGTGTATCTCACTGTCTGTGTAGAGAGCAATGCATTTTAGGCTAGTCACTTGCAGTACAGTTGAAATGCCCTTTTTTGGCAATCCTGCTGATGTCATTCATTGTGAAATACACCTTTGGGGAAGACGTACTCCAGTAATGTCCGTGGCGTGTACTGTAACTGCGTAGTGCGGTAGTGTAATAGATTAGTTAAGAAGGGGTTCTACTCCCAGACATCACAGGTGTGTATGTGTTTGTAACTTGTATCCTTTGTAGAGGGGTGTGTGAGTGTGTGACACCTGTGGGCAATGTGGGTGGGGGTTTGCTTATGTCTTTTATGGTGGCCCTACTACATATCACAATGTCAACCATACAGGGATAACAGACGTAAATTAGCTGAGAGGCTGGGGTGCAAAGCCATACCCATACATATGACATCAAGGCCAGCCAATCACAGTTAGAAATCCAACTATCACCCAGAGCACACACTCAACCCATGTGTCATACGCACACACATGCCTAGGCAACAGCCAATATGAGGGTAGTACACTGCATATTGGCCACTGATAGTTACTATGCAGTAATAGCAGTGGGCTACAGAGGGCATGTCACCCTACCCATCTGTCCAATATGCAAGTGCATGCATACAGTGCACCTCCATTTTCCACAATGGATACCTGCACCACCTGTGGTGCCTTCACATGTGATTCACAATAGACATACCATACCTGACAACATGCCCTGTATGGACAGATGACACTGACATCAAGGAATGCTGTTAGCATGCTATCAATGTAGGTACAGGGTACACCTGCTGCCCATTACCAGTTCCTGCCACAGGTGGCCAAAACTGGCACATCTGATGATAATCTGTGTTCACAACATGGGCCAGACACCCCATGTACAGTTCCACATTTCACTGTACATGCATGTGGGAGGTGTGCACATCCCAGACACCGTCCATGTCATGGACTAAGGAACACATACATGGCAAGTGATGCACAGCATTAGTCACACACAATAGTCACCAAGGTGAATAGATTGGGGATGCAATACCCACCTGTGTGAGCAAATGCAGACACTACAGGCCTGAGCCATAATCCCACTAGTAATGGGTTGCACTACTGGCCCTGCCAAGTTGTCAATGTGTGCGCATCCCTGTGTTGGCGCTGACACCTGTTCATGCAAACAGGCACATGGATGTCACCTACCATATATCTATCGTATCCCTGCTGCAGATGTCACTCACCATCACATATATGTTCTGAGTGCTCCACAGCAGGTAATCCATGTGGCACATCCAATAACTGCATTTAACTAAGATAGCATGACATAGACATCTGGGTTTGATACTCTGTGCTGGTAGGTGTGTGACACAAACATGCTTCAGTTATACTCTCCCACCCCTCCCTGACATGTATTTGCCTCTGTCTGCCTCCCCCACTCCCTCTCTGGTGGATGTGCAGACCCACACATGCTTTGCTTAGGCAGCAGCATGTGTATTGTAAGTGATGGTCATGATCAACTTATGGCCTCTGCATGAATTGTAGCCCTCCCCTAGCTGATTACATGTGGAACAGCTGTGGTAACATTCCTATAGCCAATTACATGGAAACACACTCCAATACCTAGGAACATCATGGTGGTGTTGGTCCTTTTCAGTCACTTTGAGCAGGAACTAAATCTGTTGTTTGGCAAACAGCATCTCAGATGGATTGGGGCTTTACCTCTAACAACATACACTGTGGAAAGAGGCCAACAAACAGGAGGGGGATGTGCTTGACCTAACTACAGACTGTAAGTGCCGCTATACTGCATTTGGTGTAATGTTGGTTTAACAATGTTTGTCTGGATATGCCTGTCATACATGTCGCAATACCTGCCATGTCATTTCCATGTATATGAGGAATCCCCATCTGTAGGGTCATCTGCAGACTGGGCAGTGTTGTGCCTTTGGTTTCATGTGTTAGGCACGGTGCATCTATCTGTGGAATGCAGAAGGTAGTGTGAGGATTGCAGTCCATAGATGGTGAAGGCTGTGACAGTTACTGACTTCAGATCCCTCATAGGACATATGTTGCAACAAACCCCGTTACAATGGTAAATTTATGAGGTTATCACAGCAACATGTCTATACTAGCCCTGTGTATGTGCTGTCAGTGACACCTCTGTCAACCTTTGTACATATGTCGTGCATGAAGTGGTACATATGTGCTGTACACCATAAAAAGTGTCATCATATCTGATAACAAGCTAGTGATATATCAGATTGCTACACATATCATATACAGTAGGGGTTATATTTCATGACATAACCTGGACATTCTGTGGATGTTTGTACAGTACTGAGGTCTATGTAGTGATGGTGAATGTTGGCAGTCTGTGTATTGTTAATATGTACTTTAGCCTGTGTACAGACTGTGGTAGATGTCATTGTTCTAGCGCCCCTTCTATCTGATGTTTCATGCTGCCCCAATGTATGGTACCATTATGCCGTACATATTTGTAGGACCATCCACACACATGTCCCATACCACAGACAGCCATCAGATCAAACTGTGTAGCAACCCAGTATGTGTAGGGTCATTATGTGAATGGCACATATGAGGATGGTGTAGAACAGATAGTCCATATACTGTAATATTATGCTAGCTTACCATATGTGGCTATGGCTGTGTTCACAATGGTTGTGGTTATGCACTTTCACACAGGTGTATCTTACCCTGTGCTGTGACATGGCTTTTGAGCCTGCTATATATGCAAGTACACGTGCATTCCCCGATAGGAGATGTAGGCCAGTGTTGAGCCAGTCTACCTGTAGGCTGCACAGTGCATTGTTAAATGCCTAGCAGCTTAGTGTACTTACCCAGTGAGATGTCATGTGCAGATACTTGCCAGATGTACCACTGCCAGGCCTCCCTTAAAAGTCATGTATGTCAGACAGAGCAGCGGGATGCTATACAGATGTATGTCAATATCTAGTGGGTAGTATGTGTCCATGGCACCCCTGTACCAGCAGTCATTATGTGTCAGGCCAGACAGGAGTGTGTGAATCCAAAACCTTTGGTGGCATATGTATACAAGTCATTATGTGTTATACCCATCTACATGGCTGTCTACATCCATATTGTCAGGCCTGGTACACATATTGTGCACTAAGGGATTATGTGTACACCTCTGGACTGTACAGGGTTTGTCCAAAGTTCCACATATATTGGCCAGTATCTCTGCTGCACTCCACAGGGGCATTACATGCTAGCAGTGGAACTTTACAATGATTTCCTTAGGATGTCTGTCAGTAACCAATGGCACACATGTTATAAGCAGATGGCACCTTCCACACACACACCATGTCTGTGAAGAAAATCCCAATGACAGTAGCAATAGTCTAGTAATATACCTGCTATACATACCTGACATCCCCTTGCACTATGATTTTGGGACTATAGGGGCTGGGGTAGGACTACACTCCAAGTCCAGGACATATGGTGGAAATATATGTACATATACTTATCCAGATAGCCATATATATATATAATTGCACATGTGTACTACTTCCATTTACCACTGTTATGGCAACCACCCACTATAAATCCCTACAGCATGTGGGTGTGGTCTCTTTCCATTTCCTGTGTGATGGACATCCTTCCTGTGTGTGTGGGCATCAGTGTTACAGACAGCAGGAAACAATACCTCTTACAAGAGAAACTGCACACTCTGAGCTGCCACATATTTGAGGGAGGATCAGGAACTACAGACAGACTGTGAATAGAGTTGTGTTATGCTTTGCATAGTACTGGTGCTACAGTGTGTGTGTGTGTGTGTGTGTGTGTGTGTGTGTGTGTGTGTGTGTATACATACAAGTGTAATTTGGAATGCAGTCTGTCTGCATAGCTCACTATTGTGGGCCTATCCTCTTGCTGGACAGAGGTATGCATATCATGTGTTTCCATCCACCACACAGGCCCTGTGTCAGATATTACACTGGCAGTGTGCTATCAGTACACGGCTACATCCATTTCTGTGTCTAACCTCAATTCCCTGACTAAGGGTATGTTGCAGACTATCCTGTAACACCAGCACCTTGCTTAGTGTATGGCAACAGTGTTCCACATATGTGCCTGTGTTGCAGCCTCTGTCCTCCATCTACATACCAAGCTTTGCACATATGTCATGCTATTGGGGGTTGTTCTGTAGTGGGCTGTGAGTCTATCACACTGCCATTGCTGCCATTAGTCCACTGCTGTTGTATCCCCCACACATACAGTGGGGCTGGGGTCATATATGCGTGGGCATCACCTACACAATACATGTGTGCCCTTATGCACTCCAAAGGCCAGTGTATGCAACAGTGGTATTTGGGCCTGTATTATGGAGTCTAGGTGGGGAACACCATAAATGACCTAGGCTGTTACAAAATGTGGGGGTATCAGAGGTGAGCTGCCATAAGGCAACTGGATGTACCGTACCGTATACTTCACCTATAGTGACATTACTTACATGAAGTGGGGTACTGCAAGCCTACTGCCTCCTGCCATACAGACTGTTCTCTTTGTCAGTGTGCTCATGATGGTGTCAGTTATGCCTTGTTGTGTACCAGTTACAACCCATTTGATCACAAAACGTCTTTACCACCTACTGAGTTTGTACAGAGTGTAGATAGAGGCTGCTGAACTACACACCTGCAGTACATACTGTGGATTGTTTGGTATCCTGTGGCTCAGTCTGTCTTCACTTTTGTACAATTTGAAGGGCTTGGCCTGGTCAGCAACAGTTGTGAACCTTTACAGACTACTGTATTAGTGTAACTGTTTCCCAGTTGCAGTACTCTGTTTATATGGTTGTCAGTATCTGAACAGCTACATGACATGGCATATAGAACTGGTATAGTTCCCAATTAAAGAATTCCCATTTCTGCAAACCTGTGTGTGGTGTCTTTCCTATGACCTTTCCATGGGTATATGTTGCAGGCAACGATTGACATTTGTATGGGTGGCCCATACAGTGTCCAGTTTTTCAGGTGTTAACTGTAGGCATAGTGGCTGTTCCATATTGTGTGCACCTTCTACATATGTATCTTAATGTACATATATCTGCATGTGTATGTGTAGTCACATGTATATATATATATATATATATATATATATATATATATATAGATATATAGATATATAGATATACATACACACACATATATATATATATATATCTATATCTATCTATCTATCTATCTATATATATATATATATATATATATATATATATATATATATATATATATATATATATATATATATATATATATATATATATATATATATATATACATATATCTGTATCTGTATATCTGTGTCTATGTATCTGTATCCTGTGGATGTTGATGGCTTCCACATATTACATGTCCTATGGGAGGCAGACTGTACTTGGTAGTGTATTGCAGGGAGCATGTGTTTGGCTGTAGGGGGAGTCTATTCATACAAGACATATAGTGTGT
Source organism: Protopterus annectens (assembly GCF_019279795.1). NCBI lineage: Eukaryota > Metazoa > Chordata > Ceratodontiformes > Protopteridae > Protopterus > Protopterus annectens. The sequence goes on along the minus strand of NC_056733.1, from coordinate 1,723,876,286 downwards.
AGGGCCTCTCAACCACATTAACGGTGCATGTGGACATATGTGTATTTGCTAATCTGCCATTGCTATCTACAGCTGTATGGATATATATATATATATATATATATATATATATATATATATATATATATATATATATATCTGCTAACATATATTTAACTATGTCCGTATATACCTACATAGATATATATCATGCTGTGTATATGTAGAGATATAGATATAGACACATATATGTGTTGATTTAGGCATATGCATGTATATATGTGCATATATATTGATATATATGTATATAGTTTTAGAAATAATATATATATATATATATATATATATATATATATATACATACATACCTAGATACATTGTACCTGTTTAGATATTAATATATTTACACACACATACATCTAGATGTTGGTATGCACTCTCTGTACAGTTGCATGACTGGACTGGATATGTTTCTAAAAATAAAAAATCACTTTGTGGCGTAGTGGTAAATCACTTTGTCTATGGTGTTCAGGGTCCTTGGTTTGAACCTTCCAAGAGCTGTTTATTTTATCGCTGGGCAGAACATGGCCTGTTGGATACACAGTGATTAAGGCAGTTTAAATCAGGTTTGTGTGGAGCTAAGCAATGCCTACACAGGTGAAGCAATTCAGAAGCTAACTGAGTCTACAAAACTGTAACCAGACTTTAGCAGTGCTTACCTCTGTGCAAACCTGCTTACAACTGCTTTAAAGTGCCTTATTCACTCTGTATCCATCAGCCCTTGTTCTGCCTAGCAACAAACTAACAAGCCTCTGCTAGGCTCAAACCCAGGACCATACACACCATAGCTAAAGTGATTTACCTCTAAGGCATCTCAGATATACATACCCCTCCTGCATTCACAAACATATCATCCAGCCTAGTCATTCAACAGTGCAGAGAATGTATTCCAACATGTAGATGCATGCGTGTGTGAAAATATATGAATTTCTAAACAGATACAACATATTGATATATGTACGTATATAAATATATATATATATATATATATATATATATATATATATATATATATATATATATACACATATATGTAAGCAGATATTTAAGTATATACAGACTTACATCTGTAGATAACGTGAGAACATAGCAGAAACATATATGTCCACATGCACCATTAATGGGGTTGACAGACTCAAACAACATACGTCATGCACGAATAGGTATCCCCCCCATTGCCAAACATGTCTGCCCTGTAATACACTTCCAGCTGTTGCAGATCCCATAAACAGGACCTTACATGACAAGGGCACAAGATGTTAAAAGTACTCCATCGCACCTGTATGATGTCAGGCTGGTATCAGTAACATATCATGCAGGAGAGTCAGGCTCATAATGACTCCCATTTTGCTGTCATCTGTTACCTTTGTTAGCTAGAGTCCCATACTGTTGGCTTGTACTTCAGAAATGTAGATGCCAAACAACAGTGGTCCCAGGACTGAACCCTGAGGTACTCCACTTGTCACTTTTCTGGGGATAGATTTTGAGTCAGTTACACCTACAGTTTGGGATCTGTCAGTAAGCCATGTGGCAAACCATCGAGTTGCATATGGATGTATGGCCGGATTACTATGTTAATCTATGCTTCCAGACTGGGGATTGGTGTTGAAGGGCTTGGTGAGGTCCACATTGGTTTTATGGACTGCCTTACCCTCTTCAACAGCTATGCAGACTGAGTCAAAGCAGTCAATCAGTTTCAGGAGACAAGACTGGCCCTCCATGAGGCAATCTGTGTGGGGTCCAGTGTTTGAGGATTGCCAATGTCTGTGTTCAAAACTTCCCTGATAATGCATTCCATGGCCATGCAGATCAGGCACATCAGACTGATTTGACAGTAGTTCCTGGGATCCAAGGTGGATTCCCCCCTTGTGGAGTAGAATAACTGCAGCTGTGCGCCACTCAGTGGGCACCGGGCCTGATGCGAGGCTAAAATTACACATGACAGTTAGGTGAGTTGCCATTTCATTTTGTAGTTCATGTAGTACACAGCCCAGGATGTCATCTGGTCCCAATGATGTTGTATACTTAGCTGTGGATAGTGCGGTTTCTGCCTATGTGGTCGTTATTACTGGGCAATGGAACTCTTTTTGTATTGACATGGGCCCTTTTGGGGGTGAGAGGGGGTGAATGTGGCACTAAATCAATCTGCCAGGATATTGGCACAATCTGTGGGAGCAGTCTATGTAATGCCATTCTGTTGTAGCTCAGTGCACTTCTGAGCATTGCCAGTTAGATTCTGAACATAACTATTGAATGCTGTGTGGTTGTCTATGGAATCTGTAGTGAGTTTAGTTACATAACCAGCTTTGGAGGATTCCATGAGGGATCTCAATGTCTTCCTGGGGCTGGTAAGGGAGTTGTTTGCATCTTTGGATTAACCTTTTTTCTTCAAGAGTCTCTACCTTCTGTTGTATACTCTTTTAATGGCAGGAGACCTCCAGACTGGCTTGCTTATTTGGGAGGTGAGTGTCGTGGTTCTATGTGGAATGTCAGGAATCATGCACAAGTGGATGTGCTCATACCGTGCCTTAGTGCAGGATTCATCAGGTGAACTGTCAGCTCCTTTTTCATGGATGTCACAAACATTGTCACTTGTGCTTGAGTAGCATGAAGTTGGCTTTGGAAAGGTCTTTTATGGACAACTGTATATACATTCCTTTCACATGTTCAGTTTGATTAGCCTATGGTGGGATTACTTTGGTGAAATCTCAGTCTCATTTACTGTTGTAATGGCTTAGTGGTTAGCTACTGTGACTATACTGTGCAGGGTCCTGGGTTCATGACCTGCAAAGGCAAGTTATTTTTGTTCTGGCCAGAACAGTGGTTAATGCATACAGACTTCTTCTTCTTCTTCTTCTTTCGGCTTATCCCGGTTAGGGGTCGCCACAGTGGATCACCTCGTCTGCACATTGATTGGCAGTGGAGTTTTACAGTGTCAATTTGCCAGCCCGGTGCCCAACCTTCCACAGAAGGCACACTCACACACACACACCTAGGGCCAATTTAGAGTGTCCAATCCAACTGCAGCATGTCTTTGGGATGTGGGAGGAAACCGGAGCACCCGGAGGAAACCCACGCGACCACAGGGAGGACATGCAGACTCCACACAGAAGGCACCCCAGCCGAGGATCGAACCGGAGAACCTCTTGCTGTGAGGCGGCAATGCTAACCACTGCACCACCGTGGCCGCCCGTTAATGCATACAGACTAATTAGGGCAATTTAGGTTTGTCACATTCAATACAATTGAAATGCCCTACTTTTGCAATTGTGCTGATGTCAGTCACTGTGAAGTACACCTTTGGGGAAAGAGTACTCCAGCAATCTCTGTGGTGCGTGCTATAACAGTGTAATGCTGTAGTGTGATATAGAACTCTGGTAGGGAGTCTAGTCTCACACATGGGAGTTGTGGGTGCTTTTGTGTCTGTTCCTATGCCTGTGTAGAGAGCAATGCATGTTTGGCTAGTCACACTCACTACACTTAATTTGGCCTACTTTGGCAATACTGCTGTCACTCACTGTGAAATAAACCTTTGGGGAAAGAGTACTCCAGTAATCTCTGTGGCACATTCTATAGTTGCATAGTGTTGTAGTGTAATAACTAGTTAGGTAGGAGTCCTAATTCCAGGTGTGTGTGTCTTAATGTGTTGATGTTTGTCATTCATGTCCTGTGGCAAGGTGGTTGTGAGTGTGTAACAACTGGACTCACCGTTGAGTGGGTTTTTTAAATTTTTTATATGGTGCCCCTAGCATAAATCACAAAATCCACCATGCAGGGATAACAGATGTGATATCAGTACATAGTCAGTCAGGGGTTCAATACCCTGGACTGGTAGGTGTGTGACACAAATATGCTTACCTTTTACTCTCCCAACCAACCCTGACTTATCTTTGCCTCTGTCTGCCTCTCTCACTCCCTCTCTGGTGGATGTGGAGACTTACACCTGCTTTGCTTAGGCAGTGGCATGTATATTGTCAGTGATGCTCATGATCAGCTGACGGCCTCTGCATGGATTACAGCCCTCCTCTAGCTGATTGCATGTGGAACAGCTGTGTTAATATTCCCATAGCCAATTGCATGGAAACACACTCTAATATCTAGGAACATCATGTTGGTGTTGGGCCTTTTCATTCACTGTGAGCAGGAACTAGATCTGTTGTTTGGCAAACAGCATCACAGATAGATTGGAGACTTACCTCTGACAACATACACTGTGGAAACAGGCCAACACACAGGAGGGGGATGTGCCTGTCTTGACTACAGACTGTAAGTGCTGCTATACTGCAGTTGGGGTAATATTGGTTTAACAGGGTGTGTGTGGATATGGCTGTCCTACATGTTTTAATACTTGTCATGTCAGTGCTATGGTTATGAGGAATACCCATCTGTAGGGTCATCTGCAGACTGGGTAGTGTGTGGTGCCTTGTGTTCCTTGTGTTACCCACACAGCACCTATCTCTCAAATGCAGAAGTAGTGTGAGGATTGCAGTCAGTAGATGGTGACAGCCGGGATAGTTACTGCCATCATATCCCTCACAGGACATATGTTGATTCAAACCCTGTTACAACAGGAAATGTATGAAGTTATCAAAGTGACATGTCAATATTGGCCCTGTGTTTGTGCCTCCAACCACAACTCTGTCAACCTTTGTACATATGTCATGCAGTAGGGGGTGCATATGATCTGTACAACATATTCATTGACAGCATATCTGATAACAAGCCAGTGAGATATCAGACTGTTACAAATGTTATGTATAGTAGGGGTTATATTTGGGGACATAGCCTGGGCATCCTCTGGTTGTGTGTACAGTACTGAGGTATGTGTAAGTCTGGTAATTGTCGACAGTGTGTGTATTGTGCATATGTACCTTGGCCTGTGTAGAGACTGTGGTAGATGTCATTGTTCTTGTTCTTGCTCTAGCTGATATTATATGCTGCTCCACTGTATGTCACCTTAACAGCTTACATGTTTGTAGGGGCAAACACACACATCCCAAACCACAGACAACCATTGGACCACACTGTGTAGTGGCCCAGTATATGTAGGGTTGTTGTGTGAGTGGCTCATATGAGGATTGTGTACATCAGAAAGTCCATATACTGTAATAGTACGCTAGCTTGCCATATGTGGCTGTGTCAGTGTTCACATTGGTTGTGGTTATGCACTTTCACACAGGTGTCTGCTTCTCTGTGATGTGACATGTCTGTACAGCCTGCTATCTATGCATGTACATGTGTATTCCCACATAGGAGAGATAGCCCAGTGCTGAGTCAGTCTGCCTGTAGCCTGCACTGTGCTTTGCTACATGCCTAGCAGCATACTGTACTTATCCGGTGAGATGCCATGTCCAGATACTTGCCAGATGTACTGCTGCCTGGCCACCATAACAGTCATGTATGTCAGACAAAGCAGTGGGATGCTGTTCAGATGTATGTCACTAACTAGTGGATAGTATGTAGCCATGGCACCTCTGTACCACTGTTTTTTATGTGTCAGGACAGACAGGGGTGTATGAATGCATAACCTATGGGGTCAAATGTATACCAGTATGTATGTGTTATACCCATCTACATGGCTGTTAACATCCACCTTGACAGGCCTGGTCCACATGTCTTGCATGAAGGGGTTCTGTGTATACCTCTGGACTGACCAGAGTGTGTCAGACTGTCCACATATATTGGCCATATTGCAGCTGTAGTCCACATGGGCGTTACTGTGCTGTCAGTGGTACTGTACTATGATGACCTTAGAATGTCTGTAAGTAGCCAATGGCGCACATGTTAAGAGCAGATGTGGCCTCCCACATACACCAATTCTATGAAGACAATCCCTATTACAGTAGCAATAGTCTACAAATTTACCTGCACTACATACGTGACATCCTCTTGCACTGAGAGGTTGGGACTACTGGGGCTGAGGTAGGGCTCCACTCCATGTGCAGGACATATGTTGAACATATATGTATATATAAGTATACATATATCCGTATAGATATATACACATATACATATCTTGTTTACTGTATGACAATAGTTTTACACATATGTGCCTGCATTCCAGCCTCTATCCTTCACGTACATACCAGGCTTTGCACATATGACATGCTGTCAGGGGTTGTATGTAGTGAGCTGTGTGTATGTCATGCTGTCATTCCTGCCATCACTCCACTCCTGTTGTGCCCCCCACACATACTGGGGGATTGGGGCCATATATATGTGGGCTTCACCTACACAATACATGTGTGCCCTAATGCACTCCAGAGGCCAGTGTATGTAACTGTGGTATATGGCCTAGTATTAGTGAGTGTAGTGGGGGTGCACCATGACTAACCAAGGCTGTTACAACATGTGTGGGTATCTGGGATAAGCTGCCTTAAGGTACCTGGATGTACATTACCATACAATCCACCTTGGGTAAATGCAGGCCTACTGCCTCCTGCCATATGAATTGTTCTGTTTGTCAGTGTGATTGTGATGGTGTCAGGTATGCCTTGTTATGTAACAGATACATCCCATTGTGTCAACTGGAGTCTGTACCCCCTAGGGATTGTATACAGAGTGTAGATAGAGGCTGCTAACCTACACATTTGAATTTCGTCCTGATTGTCTGGTATGCTGTCCCCCAGTCTGTCATTACTATTGTACTACTTGAAGGCCTCAGCCTGGACAGCAACATATAGGTTCATAGGTTCATAGGTAGGTACTGGGCTATCTGCCCGAAGTCATATATTAGCCCAGCCATGTTGTGCGGTATTCACCGCCCCTTTGGTTAGTTCCCTAGGCCCTTGATCTAGCAGCTAGTACCCTTGGCCCCTATCTAGTAGAGTTGTTGGTATGATCCCTAGTGTGAACTTTCTGTTACCCAGCCACTCGTCAAGGTTCCTCTTGAAGAGTGATAGTGAGGGGCTCTGTCTTATGTAGATTGGGACCTTGTTCCATAGCAAGGGAATTCTTTGCAAAGAGAATCTATCCCTCCAGCATGTTCTATTCATTGTTGTGCTGAGGTTTATATCCCTAGAGCGTGTAGCTTGAGTAGATTTGGTTTTGCTAAGATGGAGCATGTTCAACAGTTCTGGGTTGGACATGGCTCTGTATGTTAGACAGAGATCGCCTCTGAGAAGGTAGTATGCTACAGAGAAAAGCCTTAATTTTTTTCAATCGTGCTGCATAGGGCAACTGTTTGAGGCCAGTAATCCTCTTAGTGAGGTACCTCTGTGGTTTCTCCAGCTGCTGGAGATGCCTAGCCAGGTGCATTCCAATTGGTGCATTGTACTCAATAATGGGTCTGATGAGGGAAGAGTAGAGGGGCACCACTACATCCTTAGATCTTGATGCGAACCCTTTCATGATCAGATGGGTCACATAGAAGGATTTTCTAACCACCTTGGCAGCATGGTTATCAAAGGAAAGCTGACTATCTACTTGGGTCCCTAGATACCTTATTACTTCTTCAGATTTCAGGGGGTTACCTCCTATGTGGTAGTTTGTGGGTACTCTGTTTTTCCAAAGGGGATTACTGCACATTTTTAGCATTTAGCTTGAGACCATGGCTTTGACACCATGCATCAGTCTCATTAAGGCCCTTCTGGAGGATATCCATGTCAGCCGGAGACTCTATTATAGCACGCAGTTTGCAGTCGTCCAGAAACTTGGTCAGCCACAGCCCTTCCATGTTTGCCTGTACTTCTGAGAAGTATATGCCAAACAGGAGGGGGCCCCAGGACAGAGCCCTGAGCCACACCGCTCATTACTGGTCTGGATTTGGACATAGATCCCGCTACTCTTACTTTGTGGGATCTGTCTGAGAGCCAGTTTGTGATCCATCTTGTGACGTAAGGGTTTATGCCTAGGTTGGTGAGTTTATCAATAATACCCGAATGGGGAATGGTGTCAAATGTTTTAGCAAGGTCAAGGTAAGCCGTGTGTACCTCCTTTCCCTTATCTATAGTCTGAGTAACTGTCTCAAAGAAGTCCATCAGGTTCAGGAGGCAGGATCTGCCCTTGACGAAGCCGAACTGTGTGGGATCAAGTGTTTGGAGGCTCCCAATCTCTCCATTTATGAGTTCCATAATGATTCGCTCCATTGCCTTACAGATCAAACTGGTCAGGCTTATTGGTCGGTAGTCCCCAGGGTCGGTTGTGGGCCCACCCTTGTGCAGCAGAACCACCATTGCTGTACGCCATTCTATGGGCACATATCCTGTCAAGAGGCTGAGACTGAACAGTGTATTCAGATGCGGGGTTAATTCATTTTGGAGCTCGCTTATGACACAGCCCGGGACACCATCTGGTCCCATGGAGGCAGTGTTTTTAGCTTTAGATAGAGTCTTATTAACCAATGTATCAGTAATAATTGGAATAGTAATAGGACCTGTAGGTGGTGAGGATGGGGGGGGGGTGGAGAAATTTGCACTCAACCTGTCAGCCAAGATGTTTCGCAATGTCAGTGGGGTCAGTGTATTCTGTTCCATTTTGTACTAGCTCAGAACGGACCTGAGCATGGCCATTTAGGTTTTTGACATAACCATAGAAGGTCTTATGGTTATCCTTGGCATCCTTGGCAACTTTCTTTTCGAATTTGGCTTTAGTTGACTTGATGAGGTCCCTAAATTTCTTACTAATGCTGATCAGGGATGATTTTTCTGCTTGAGATTTGGCCTTTTTTTGTATAAGTCTCCTCCTTTTATTGTATAGGTTGCTTATGGCCTGGGTCCACCAGACTGGTTTCTTCTTGCTTGAGGAAGGAGTCTTGGTTTTATTTGGGATAGCACAGTCCATGCAATCCTGAAGATGTATATAAAGTGCCTTGGTGTAGGATTCTGCATCCTGGATATCACTATCCTTCTGCAAGGGAATAGTGAAGCTTTCCACTTTCAATGCAAGTAGTTTGAAGTTTGCTTTGTAAAGGTTTTTTATGATGGTTTCTTTGACTGGGGGAGGTGGAGGGGTGAGGATGTCCAGGGTTATCAGTTTGTGGTCTAATTTGACCAGAGAGGGAGTGATAAAGGGTGTGGTAAAATGGGCGCCCATATTTGTGATGACTAAATCCAATATGTTGTCCCCTCTAGTGGGAGAACATACCAGTTGTTCAAGGGCATTTGAATTTATAAATTCTGTGAACCGCTGGGCATAGGAATTAGAACTTTGGTAGTTCACCCAGTCTATACCAGGGTAGTTGAAATCACCCAGAATTATGGTGCTGGGTAGGACCTTTATATTTTCCAATGCCTCAAGGAATGCTGAGTGAGCATCTTGGGACATGGTGGGTGATCTATAACAGGCTACAACTTGAAATGTGGTTTTGTCTGCTGATAGTTGCGCATGGATGATCTGTGGGGCATCATGCTGCCCCACTAACCTGGAGATGTGGGTATCCTTGATGAATATGAATACACCTCCGTCCTTTGTACTGCGATCCGGTAACTGAGGCCGGAAGGTATAATATGACTTGTAACCTGGTAGTGCTGGGGTGCTCTCTTGTGCCTTGAACCAGGTTTCCATCACTGCACAAACATCGATTTTCTAAATACTGAGGAGTGCCTCGAGTGCGTGCATTTTGAGGTTGAGACTTCTGGCATTGAGTAGCATTACCCTTAGTTTTTGGTTACCTGTGCTGGTTACGGCGGTTGGTTTGTCCTTTGAGCCTTGCCTAAAAAAGGCACTATGAGAGGACCCACACAATATACGACTGGTACAAATAGGTATACCCCCCCAGCCAAACACGTCCCCCCTGTAATACAGTACCAAGTGTTGCAGATCCCGTAACCAGGACCAGACATGTTTGTACCAGTCGTATATGTCAACCTTTCCAGACTACTGTCTTAGTATGGTTGTTACACAGTTGTATTACACTGTTCATATGGATGTCAGTGTCTAAACAGCTATATGACATGGCATATACAACTGTCATAGTGCACAAATAAGGCTTTCACATTCATTTATGCACACCTGTGTGTGTTGTTATACCTTTTGATATCTCTGTGGGTATATGTTGCAGGCTATAAATGTCATTCGTATGGGTGGCTCATAAAGTCTCCAGTTGGTAAGGTGGTGACTGTAGGAATACTGGCTGCTCCATATCGTGTGCATGTACTACATATGTATCTTACTGTACATATCTCTGTGTTTGTATGTGTAGTTACATATATATCTATATATATGTGTGTGTGTGTGTGTGTGTGTATATATATATATATATATATATATATATATATATATATATATATATAGATATATATATATATATCTATATATATATATATATATATATACCTGTATCTGCAAATATGTGTCTGTATATATGTATCCTGGTGCTGGCCATGTCATGTCTGGTCCTGGTTATGGGATCTGCAACACTTGGTACTGTATTACAGGGGGAACGTGCTTGGCTGGGGGGTATACCTATTTGTACCAGTCGTATATTGTGTGGGTCCTCTCAACCCCATTAACATTTCATGAGGATATATATGTTTTTGTTTTTTCCCCATTGTTATCTACAGATGTATGTCCATATATACCTATATATATATATATATATATATATATATATATATATATATATACTGATATATATATATATATATATATATATATATATATATATATATATATATATATACATATATATATATATATATATATATATATATATATATATATATATATATATATATTTATATTATTTTCTACTTAGTAGAATGAGTGCTTACTCAGTACTGGGGCACTGGGCATCTGCCGAGACTCCTGGATCCACTGTTCCAGTACATCCCCCCTCCACTGCTTCAGGTCAGCATGGTGGTTCCTGACCTGCTCACCAGTCCGGGGGATACCTGTGGCACTGGTGAGGTCACAGGCAAGACTGTCCCAGGCCTCCGTTTTATACTGCGATCCCTGTTACTGGCCCTGCAGTAGTCTCTGCTCATGGTGTTTTACCAGGAGCCATGCCATGATTTTTGACTCTTGGATACCCCAGTGCTGCACTCTAAATCGAGTGCCTTCACCCACACCAGCCATTCTGCCTGCAGTAGGAAGCTACAACCAGTTATGAGAAGTATTCCCGCCTATGGGGATTAAATACGGCCAATTTCCCACACTTTCCTGTGATTGGCCAGTTTTGAAAAGGCTAAGATACAGGCACACCTGCTTACATAAAGTTGGCACTGCTTAAAGATGTATACCACTAGGCGTATTGAATTGGCTCCCCTACACATTGCTTACACTTACTAACTTCAGCTGTGCTGCAGTTAGCATTGCTTAATACTTACTATATTTGCCATTTGGCAGTGATTTATTATTCATTACAGGTTATAAATGTGTCTGGTATTCGTGATTCATGTGTGCATACACTGTATGAGGACCAGGGGACTACACTTTATTACAATAACACCTCAAATCTATGCTTACTGCAGTACTCCAGTTCACATATTTATGTTCTGTGGCAGGTTATACAACATCACACTGTACATGGATTCAGTTCACGTTTGTTTTGATTTTCCTGTAGTGAGGATTAGCATGTTGATACCTCATTTCTATGCATTGCTATGATGGCTTAGTGGCTAACTACTTTGACTGTCGTGTATAGGGTCCTGAATTCGAGCTGTGCAGTAGCTGTTTATTTTGATGCTGGGCAGAACACAGGCCATTGGGTACAGAGTGATTAAGGCACTTTAAAGCAGTTGTAAGTGGATTTGTGCAGGGCTAAGCAATGCTAACTTCCGTGTACAGTTTCTTAAACTCAGTTAGCTTCTGCTTTGTTTAATCTGTATAGACAATTCTTACCCCTGCACAAACGCACTTAAATATGGTTACTAGTGGTTATATATGCTTACTACTGCTTATCTGTGCTTAAACCTGCTTACTAGTACCTTATTCATTATGACAGTGACACTTCACATATGCATTTAATGCAGTACTCCGGTTCACATTTAAATGTTATTTAGTAGGTTATACAGCACAAAGATGTCAAAAAATATTCATATACAGATTTCACATAGAAAATGGTATGTGCTGCAGTGGGACTTGAACCAGGAAGGCCTGCTTGTTGGGTGGATGCTCTGACCCCTACACTATTGCTGTGCTGCTTAATTTGCATATATCTTTCTTGTTATCCTCTTCAGCCTTTTAAGCTGCTTTAACCATAGCTAAGCGATGGGCACAACCGCGCATCTACGGTTAGTTGTACTTGGGGTTTTTAAAAAAAATAAAGGGGTTTCTTCTTATTGTTTTTATGTCCTGTTGCTGTTATACACATGGAGGAATGTTGGGGATATGCGGACACCTATGAATGGTCTCACTCATTTATTTACAGTTTCTGCTGTTCTACTTTGCAGGGGCATGTTTATTCTCACAGCTCTGCTCTCAGACACGCCATCTGCACTCATCAATGCTCCATGTAGGATTAAGAGGTCAGGCAGTGCACCTTCATTAATATGCATGGCGCACTGCCGTCCTCCTCCTAAACTGCCACTTCCGTGCAGTACTAGATTAGTCCTGCATGGAAGATTAGTAAATCTGGGGGATTGTTTCCTTTTTGATTATGTTTTGCTATTAAATCACAATTAAAACCTCCTGCTACTATAATATTAATATTTATTACTACGCAATTCTCTACAAGTAACATAAGCATGTAATACTAAAATTCTATATATTTGTTCTTTCCATTTTAAATCCACAATAGTTAATCTTCCCATTCTTACTAAAGTTATATCTAATATTTTTACTGTATTTTTACAGAATATTCCTAATCCAGAACTCTGGTTATTTCCAAAATTCCAAATTATTTTACTCTCCATTATTTTTCTATTTTAAATCTTTCTTCACTTGTTAAGAATCATGTATCTTCTAAAGCAATTACATCCCATCACATTTATTGCATCATTCCAAAACTGCTGTCCTTCTTACTACATTTTCAATACTATTCACATTCACAGAAAGTACTATAAATTATTACTTTCACTTCACTTTAACTTTCTATAAATTATAATCTTATTTTATTTTATATCCATGTCTTTCTTTTTTTCTTTTATGCATATCCTTTAAATTTCCTTCCCTATCTTTTACCATTTATTCATATATTTTTTCCTTTTAGTATGTCACAATTGATATCTTCTTCATTACGCATTTCAGAACCTTCCTACATTACTTCTTTTTTCTCCTGCTTTGTCTTTTTTATCTAAGTTATCTTCTGTTTCCTCCCCTTCTGTTTCTTTTCTTTGTTCTTTTTCTTTCACTCTCACTATTATTATTTTCAGTTTTACATCCCATCCAGAAATGCCCAGTTTTGTTACATTTATAATGTTTCAGTTCACATTTTCTTGCATCATGACCCAGTATCCCACAGATATAACATTTGTTTTTGTTAAAGTTATTTATCAAATGTCCTTCTTTTTTCTACAGACAAAAACATATTTTGGGTTGTCCCCAGTATGTTACCACACCCTTATTTCCTTCAACATTTACCATACATGGGATATTTTTTGATTTTGCTCTTTTCTATCTTTAGCACAACCTTCCATCCACCAGTGCACAGACATCGTTTGGCATAAACCTTTGGAATGTTCCATACTTCTTTACATAAACATTTCAAATGCAATTTTAAGGTTTCTCTTTCTACGTCTATTTGAAATTGTAGAAAAAACTACAGAATTTTGTTTCCATGTTAAATGCTTTTATTACATACAAATTCCAAGGTTAAAAGTTCTTCTTTTTTCATATACCCCCAAGGAAATTTCCATTGCAAAAGCAGTCTCAAATATAATGTTTCAGAATGTCTCTTCATATATAAAAATAAAAGATATTACCTCCTGGGCTTTGACAACAAAAGGAACCATTAAGTTGTCCCAAACCTCAGACCTATCTAGTCATTTTTCTTCTTTATTCTAAACCACATTATCACATTCTCTTCTGCTTCCTTTTTTTCCCTCTGTTGCTCCCTGGGACCTTATTTCACTTTTTCTGCATATATTATTTCCTTTTCACCATCATTTTTCAGAATAGGCTCTTCCTCTTCTCTTTGTATTTTATCTATAATATCACCCCATTAAATATGTCCTTCATGTTCTGGTTCATACTGAAAAAGCATTTCTTTCAATATATCGTCCCACAACCCTCCTGGCTGGAGGGTTGTAATTACACAAGACTCATTGTCGACTCCTCTTTTTCAGTTTCAGCAATATGTTTTGCTAAAAAATTACTTTAGAATACTCTACAATCTTGGTGGTACTCTTCAAAGTACTGGCATTTGCCTATATGACCTTCCACCATCTTTTCCATATCAAGCATCATCCTCCCATCCACCTCTTTGCTAAGAACAGGATGTAAATGATTACTTGTCTACTCTAGAGCTATGTGTAGGGGGTTCTTTACTATATTTACAAATATATACATCTTATATACAACTTTTCAACACACATTTACATTATTTACAATATTTACAATATTTCTAACATGATTCATACCTTTATATTAAACTTCCAATTTTTTAATCCCCCCACTCTTTTCTCCACAACCAAACTCTTAATTTCTTCAAAATCTCTGGTAATAACTACTTTCTATTGTATTTTACTCCATATTATCCATGTTATATAAAATAATTTTGCTAATGTCCTTTTTTTTTTACATTTCTATAATGTCATTATTCAATCATGTCCATATTAATACATTTAATGTTCTGCAATTCTTTTAAGTATCCTTTGTCATATATTTCCTTCCACAGTTTAAATGTCCTTTTGGACTTTATAAAAACATTTTCAGTTGTCTCTATTTCATCAGAATTTAAAGAAATTACTATATTTTATGGTCTTATATGGCATGTTTGCATTCACCAGTAATTTACTTATTGATAATTTCCTCAAAAATCTGTCTATTCTACATATTTTTGATACCTATTATTCTCATTTTTTACTGCTTTAATCTTCCCTTCTCTTATGTTTCCAAGGATAAACATAATAAAAATTGTCCATTATATTTTCATACCACATCTGTCTATTTTTTTCTATCTTTCCTATATCAATTTTCCAAGCAGTATTTTTCTTGATATGATTTCATGTCCATGCAATTAAGCTTTTTGCTTCTCTTTAAATATTCCAACTTTGCACAAATTGCTTTATGTTTACCTTCTATGAATTGTGTTAATAACATTTGCTTATCTTTCCTATAACTAAGATTTTATACAAGTTTAACAAAGAACATGTAAATTGGGTGTAACGAGCTCAGCCCTCTTTTTTTTGTTGCTTGCATAAAGAATGCCTCTTTTCACAGGTCTATGTCAAATAAACGAACGCTTGAAATGTCGATCGTCATATGTTCGAGACCATATGATTGACATTTCAAGTGTTCGAACGCTGACTTTAACGGCACCGTATGGAGCAGAATGGGAGAATTTCCCTTTTCTGCACTGAAGTGCGGTCTCTGAGTTGGTATATTTAGGTAAGGGGGGTATGGGGTCACAGTCCCCACATGGGGGGGTGCAGTGGGGATTGCCCCCTTCTTGCACTGTTAAGGTATGTTTTCCTTTCTTTTTTTTATTATATATTTGAACTTTCAAATATGGACCGTATGGTCTCGAACATATGGCATTTGACATTTTGACAGTTCGAATATATAACATAGACCCCTTTTCACTTAGTTTAGTCTTGACCCTCAAATGAATGTACACATTGCATTCATTTAATCCTTTTCTAATGTTAATGGAATTATACATAAATTAGCTAAATGTGCCATTTTACCTAATATTATGGAGTTACTTAAATATACCTTTTTCCTTTTTTAATTTCTCCAAGTTTTTTGGGTTTCAATACCATGATGGGAATGGACACCATTCCTAAGTCAAAGTACAGTTAAACTTTATGAAATTAGTATTGTTTCAGTCTTTGATGTCAGACAGAAGTGCTCTCTGCAGCACCTGGAATGTGCCCAGTAATGACTCCTTCTGCAATTTGTACAGGGTTACATGTATTGACAACATATTTAAATACGATTGTAGATTCTTTTTATAAGTCCCATTGCTCCCTTTACTGTTGGAACTATCTGGTTATCTTTCTTCCACTTTGTTCTCATTATAGCCTGCTAATCCTAATATTTTATAATTTTGTGTCTCTCTGTATGCAAGACACTGTAGTTACTGGGTGTGGTGAATTCAATGATCAATGCTACTTTTGTCTTCTTTTTGTACACCACTATATCCAGTTTTCTAGCATCTATCTTTTGAACTGTTAGGAATAGGTGATCCCAGATGATGCAGACTTCATCATTTTCTATGATGCTTTGTGGCTCATGTTTCCAGTGTTTTTCAGATACTTCAGTACCATAATGTTTGCACAATCCCCATTGTAACAGTCTTGCTACATTATTATGCTTTTCAGTATACCATCCTTCTGCCATTAGCACATCACAACCAGCAACAAAGTGTGCAACTGTTTCCAATTCTGTTTTACAAAACCTACATTTGTCTGTTTCTCCAACATGTCCAATGGACTTTGTAAACCAATGTGTATGTAGCCCACTGTCTTGGGCCACCAATATTAACCTTTCTTCTCTTGGTTTGAATTCACCTCTCCTTAACCATTCTTGCATTCGATCCTGATCAACATGAGGTTCTTCCAGAATTTTTCTATACTTGCAACTATATGCATTTTCCACATTTTTGCCTTCTCATCTAGTTCTTCACCTTATGTTCTTTCTTTTTTGGGGCACATTCAGTTGCTGTCTGATTTTTATCTACTACTGGTTTTGATTTCCATTCCTGCTTGACACTGATATGCTTCTGCTAGATTAAGCAGAGAAGTCATCTTAGAGTTATTCTCCTCATGTTACAAAACATTCACTACATTTGGGTCTTGTGAGGTCAGCAGATATGTGTGCAGTCCCATGATTGCAGATCTATACATGTAATCAATTTCAAGGAGGCCCATCACTCATTTAGAATGAGAAATGTATAATCTTGATATACACTTATTTTTATAAATCATTTGGTGAGCATGAAGCACCCTTCTAGCTTTCCTGTCTAATCTATCCAACATGTTTTGGGGCCAGTCAATCACTCCAAAATGGTAAAACTGAATTTTGTTCCTAGATGTCAACACTGTTTTCAGGATTAATTTAAGTCTTCTAAAGTATTCCTTACCAAGTTTTCTTTGCATTTGTTCATGGTTTATTGTTGATCCTTTTTTTCCTGTATGACAGCCTAAATGTTCTCCAAAATATACTAAAACCTTGTATTGTAACTATCATATCTCTCCATTCATGTTCCCTTAATTGCTTATTCCCAAACTTTATTCCTAAGATTTCTATTTTTTGTTCATTAAATTTAATGCCCTGTATTTCTCCCCCCAAAAAACTAGTCCTTTAATGTTTCCTTTATTAAGAGTCAATCCTAACATCTGTTTATTTTTTATTTTATTTTATTTTATTTGACATTTGTTAACCAGGTTAGTCCAAATAGGTAGCAGTCCTTTTTCAGCAGTGGCCTGAGGAGAAAAGTTCCAAGTATTAGACATAGCAAAAGTAATCAAATGAGAGATTAAGCTAAAACATTTAGAAAAAAAAAAAAACAGAAAAAAACAAGTTAGAACATGACCAATTACTTAATATGCATTAGAGTTCAAAAGTTATATACAGTACTGAGAAGAAAAAAACTAAACAAAAAGCTTACATACATGCATAATAGAGTGGGGGACCAAAATGTAGATTATATACAGGAGGAAATCCCAAGGTGCAGGT
The DNA here is from genome assembly GCF_019279795.1 of Protopterus annectens. Classification (NCBI taxonomy): domain Eukaryota; kingdom Metazoa; phylum Chordata; order Ceratodontiformes; family Protopteridae; genus Protopterus; species Protopterus annectens. The sequence continues at coordinate 1,723,858,526 of NC_056733.1, read as the reverse complement.
CACTTTCCTAAGTCTGCAGAGCAGTCAACTGAGAGAAAAAGTGACTATTAGTAGATTAGAAAGAGAGAGCAGCAAGAGCCAGATTATTGCAGTGGTATTATAGGAGTATTGCAGGAGTAAGGAGGAATGTAGTGTTACGTTGGGTGATTGCATGAGCATGACCATGATTTACGAAGGGCATTTTTGACAGCTGTTTTAAAAGAGTTAGGATTTGGGATGGATCTAACACAAAGTGATAATTTATTCCAGACATTTGCCACAGAGTAACTGTAGAGGACTTTTCCAATATTTTTATTGGGTACATATACTTCCAGAAGATGTTACAGAGTGCTATGGATGGCTTGCCTGATATAATAGGGATGGATAAGGGAAGAGAGGGAGGGGCAGGAGGAGGGGTCATGTAAGACAGAATGAGCTATGAGAAACTGTGGAAGTTGGATCTGATGATGAAATTCCAGCCATTGTTATTTTTTAAGGCTAGGCAGTGATGAGACCAGTAGGGGGAGGTAGAGACAAATCTAGCAATTTTATTGTAGGTGAATTCCAGTTTTGACAGAAGGTTAGATTGGAGAAGTGTAAGAATAGGGGCTGCATAGAGTAGGGTGGGGAGTGAAAAATACTGTGCAAGGAAAAGCCTAAAAACATTTGTGAGGAATATTTGTGTCTATAAAGAAGGGCTAACTTTTAATGTGTCTTTTTAATGCACTGTTAAGTATGTAGATCAAACTTTAGCTGGTCATCAATAATAGCTCCAAGCAGTTTTTTGTCAGGTTCAGCAGAGATGATAGTGTTGCTTAGGGAGGAGACAGTAAAAGTATGTTTAAGATGTTGGAAAGATTTAGAGAGGAATAGGAGCAATTTAGTTTTCTTAGGGTTTAGCAGAAGTTGGTTGGAAGCTAACCATTTTTCAGCTGAGTGCAGAGACTCTTTGGTGAGGGTGTGAAGATGGCAGATATTGTCAGAGCAGGAGATGATTGTAGAATCATTAGTATTCTGTATTACTGAAGAGAGTTGAGAGAAAGAACGGAGGTCATTAATAAAGATATTGAATAGTAAGGGTCCAAGGATGGAGCCTTGTGGTACCACTGTCTGCGCATGCAATATTGGAAAGAAATTAGATTGCCATTTAACTGCTTGGAATCTATTAGAGATGTAGCTGGAGATCCACAAAAGTGCAGATGAAGAGATATTACATGTTGTTAGTATGGATATAAGTAGCCTGTGTGAGACAGTATTGAAGGCTTTGGAGAAATCCATAAACAAACAAGAGACTAACATATTATTGTCACAAGAGTATGCAATAGAGTTTGTGAAGGATTTCAGAGCAGTAGCTGTACTGTGTTTTGGGTTAAAACCATGCTGTGTAGGGAAAGGAGATTCTCAAGCAGAAGGAGATCATGGAGCTGCTTCTGAATACATTTTTCTATAATTTTTGACAGGTGTGATAGGATGGCAATTGGTCTGAAATTTGAGGGGTCAGCTGAGATGCCACCTTTGAGTAGAGGTATGACAAAGGAGTTCTTCCAGATGTCAGGTATGATGTTTTCCTTGATGGATCTATTTACTAGAGTGGAGATGGGTAAGCAATAGATTTGGCAGCAATTTTTAGGAATTGAAGATGAAGGTTGCCAATTGAAGGTGAACATGTTTTAAGTTTGCCAAGAAGTGATTGATATAAGTTGTAGGGATGGGTTTAAAAGAAAAAAGAGGATGCTTGAGTAGATGGAACAGGGAGTGGGGCTGGTAATAGTGTCATTTTTGGCTATTTTCATCTGCTCTTTATTCTTAACTGCTAGCACTAAATCATCTGCATATGTAAACATAACTGGAATCATAATTCCTTCTGATGTCTGGTATCTAGCTTTTTCCAATGTTGAATTAATCTCAGTGCCCACTGCATTCAGAATTAATGCAAATGAGATGCTATGGGTTGGACATCCTTGTTTGATAAAACCTCTTAGTCTTATAGTGTCACTTATTTATCCATTAACTACAAGTCTTGCTTTAATTTCCATGTAAACTGGCTTTGTGTTGAATTTTGTAAAAAACTTTGTTTACATCTCCTATTAATATTTTTTAATTCTGTTTTTTTCTGCTTGTTATATCATCTACCAATTCTCTTATTAATATTAATATTTCTTGACTTCCTTTACTTCTGGTTCCAACGATTGTTTCAGATAATAATTTATTAACTTTGTTTGCTACTATTGCTCCCACTATTTTCATGAAAATCTTATTAGCTATATTATTTAGCATTAATGGTCTGCAATTTCTTATATCCATTTTTTTCTACTTTTTTCAATAAGAATTTCATTACCCCTAAGAATACCTTTTCATTTATACCTTTTCAAACCATTCATTACTTCTAAGAAATATTCTTTTTTGCCATTCCTGCATGTTTTTGTTCATTAAGTATTCAATCCCATCTATCCCTGTAGCTGATTCTACATATACTGTATTAAGTATGTTTTCTAATTCTATTATTGTAATCTTTTCCTCCATCCTTTTGTTGTCTTTTTCAGTTAACTTAATTCCTCTATCTTTTAATATAATGTCATTTACTGAGAATGTCTCTACTATATATTCTTTGATTTTCATAATTTATTTTTGTGTATTTACTATGTTGCCATTTCCATCTTTTAATTCTCTCGTTATTCTTATATTTTCTTTCACCATTTTACTCAAGTATGGTTCTGCTTCTTTCTTTCTTTTTTTCCTTGCAAAATATAACTTTGTTTAAACAATCTTTTTTTATTTTTTCTTGATTCATTTCATACAGCTTTTTTTCTTTTTTTTAAACTCTTCACTATTACTGGCTGTTTTTTGAATATTTGATTACAAATTTCCTGTTATACATTGAAATCCTGTAGTCTTTTCAATTTTTGCCATATTAGTACCTCTTTTCTACATTTTTCTTTCAAATTGATCCACCAACTCATCCAGTCTTTATAAAATTTCCTCATACTTATGTGATCTTACCATACTTGTAGTATTCTGTCTTTTGCCTGTTCATTCAGTTCTGACTCATTAATTCTTTTTATTCCTTTGCCTATTTTTATATAGTTTCTTTTTTCTTGTAACTCTATCCAAGCATTGCTTCATTTGTATGTCCAATTCTTATTTTTCAATAAATACATTTTATTATATTTAATCATATCTAGAATTACTTTAGCATCTGTTCCTCTTTGTGTCAGTGTCTTAGATCATGATTAAAGTCCTCCATTATGATTACTTGCATGTTTAAATTTACATGATCCATTATTTTTCTAAACATAATTTCTCTTTGTTTCTGTAAGGTGTATGCATAAAATGTAATTACTCTATAAACTTGATTTTTATATCCTATGTCTAATATTACTATTCTTTCAATGAGTACTCTTGTATAATCAAAAATATCTATCCATTATTTATACAGGATGACTATACCAGAGCAATTACTTTGCCTTCCCTTGTAATATTTGTTTGTTTTCTTTCTTCATCTATTGTTATTCTAATATCTATAAGTGCAATAATATCCAGATCTAATGTCATATACCATTTTAATACTCCTAAGCTATGATGAATATTCTTCATACTGTTGATGTTAGTGGCTAAGAGTCTCACGATAATGAATTAATTTTATCTTCATCCTTTTCCTTTTTTGCTTTCGCTTATAGTTACATTTTTAAACTTGCATTTTCTGTCTTTTACTCTTTTACCTATAGAACTTCTTTAGCTTTTTACTTTTACCCATTTACTTTCTCCTTCATCGCTTGTATTACTTATTTCTTCTTCCTCATTTCTTTCTTTATATTTTACTTCATTCATACTCTCTCTTGCAGCCATTATTTCACTTTCATTCATTTCTCCATTTTGCACTTCCTTAATAATGCCTGATACAATTTTCTCCTTCTCTTGTTCCTGTACAAATGTTGTTTCTTGTGTGTGTTTCTCTAATTCTGTGCAATACATCCAAGAATAGCCTATACTTTCACAGTTTATACAGTTTTGTTCACATTTCTTTGCTTCCTGGCCCATTTTTTCACATATAAAAATTTTCTTTTATCACAATTACTAATTAAATGATCATCCTTGCCACATAAAAAAACATGTATTGGGTTGTCCCCAATATCTAGCCACACCTTTGTTTCCATCAATATTAATAATAGTCAGTAAATGTATATTTTTTTTATCTTGCAATTTCAGTATTAGACCACATTTCCAGTTCCCAGTCTATAAGCCTCTATTATCGTATTTTTTGTTACATGTATAGCATCTCTACATACGGTCTTTAAATATTAATTTCAATCACCTCTTTCAATTTCATTTCTAAATTGCACAAACTTTCTTCTTGGCTTTCATATTAAAAGACTGTATTATGTATAAGTTCCAAGGATACATTTATTTTCTTTTATTATATTGTTCTAAAAAGGTTTCCATGTGTTGAACCTCTTCAAAAAAAATGTCACAAAATGTATCCTTATTAATACAAATAAAGGCTCTTACATCTCTGGGTTTTATCCCCAGTGGTGCTATGATGCTGTTCCATACCCCATACCAATCTAATTCCTTTCCACCTTGTTACTTATCCTTACACAACATTTTCTTTTAATTTCTGCATTTCTTCCTTTTCATCTTTCCCTCATTGTCTGTGTATACAATCTCTTATGTTCATTTTTGTCTTGTGAAATTTTGTTCTCCTGAATCCTGTTCATTATCTTTCCCCACGATGCTGCTTTTTCACTCTCCACTTCACTTTGATATATCAATTCTTTTAGGTAGACATAACGCATCCCTCTGAACTGGAGGGTTGTGAAACACATTATGTTGTTGAAATATCTGTTGAAAAGAGATTCCGTTGGAAGATGTCCTCTGAATACAGCATTATTCCATTTTCTGCATGTTTTTTCTCTCCTTCTTCATTCGCATCACTGCAATCATTCTCCTCCTTGCTTGCCTCTTCCTACTCCTTTTCTGCTATACTACAGTCCATGGCCGTTTGATTAACAGCACTTTCATTCTCCATAATCACCGCCATGCTTTTCTTCTTTTCCATGCTTCCTGCTTCTTCAAGCTGCCTTTGTCCTTGGAATGGAAGACATGAAGCACCACACTGAATTGTGCCCCTGTACAATCATTCATGTGAAGAGTAGGGGAAGTTCCCTGATGCCCTGGCTAAATTTCCCCTATTATTATAAATACTACCTTGGGTCTTCCCTGAAAAGAGGCTACTAGCTTAGTGGTAACAACAAGGTCAACAAAAGGATAAAAAATAAAAATAAAATGATTAAATAAAATTGGGGGTCAAAGCAGAAATTCACACTGCAAAGAAAATAACTTTACAACGTTTACAATGTAAAGTGGATAATAAAAAAGATAACACAAAATAAATTTAGTAGTACATAAACTCTGAGCTGAGCAAGTCAGCTGAAATTGTCATTAAAGTTAGTGTATTTATATGCATGTGGATTTTCAACTCCTTTGCTGGCATACTTGTAAATCAAGCTATTTTTTTAAGAATTAGAGACAGAAGAAATATTAAAAAGTATAGTAACACATAATGGAAATGAAGGGGAGAAGAAAAGTTGGTGTAATATAGAAGAATGGAGCAACGAGGAGATGCAATTGAAGTTTTACAAGTGTAATGCATATAAATTCTCTGATGCACGATCTGTCCAGACAAAGTTTTTCTACTGTTACATGAATGGGACATCTCTTCTAGTTCTGAGCAGCTTGCAGGTTGTGATTACTGCAGTTTTATTTTTAGGTCAGGGATCTGTACCACGCTTTTAACATATTCATTAATGGAATTGCATTTTTCATTATTATTCCCTGTTATGAATCTGGTCAGAGGACACACCGCTGTGAGGTAAGAACTGTGTTAGGTTTGCATATAATTCAGCCAGCTGCCCTCAAGTGAAAAATTCTGCTGCTGTTTCTTGTTACTGTTTCTGAATAATGCCAGGTAATTTAGTATAAAATCTTTATTCCACTAACCCCCCTACTGGCTGTTGTGCATTCCCTGGCTCTTAGCGTTTCGCTGTGTCCTACGCTTGTGATCCAGCCCATGCTGCTTTACCCTACTGAATTGCTCCCTACTGGAAGGCCACACTAAAGAAACCTCAACCAAGGACATTCTTAAAACAATTTTGACTCCCTTCTTCTCCCAGCAAGGAACTTGTCTTGGAACTTGTGATCCAGCCCATGCTGCTTTACCCTACTGAATTGCTCCCTACTGGAAGGCCACACTAAAGAAACCTCAACCAAGGACATTCTTAAAACAATTTTGACTCCCTTCTTCTCCCAGCAAGGAACTTGTCTTGGAACTTGTGATCCAGCCCATGCTGCTTTACCCTACTGAATTGCTCCCTACTGGAAGGCCACACTAAAGAAACCTCAACCAAGGACATTCTTAAAACAATTTTGACTCCTTCTTCTCCCAGCAAGGAACTTGTCTTGGAAGTATGTGTTATTCCCAACCTTGTAAAACTTTCAAGTAGTAGATACCTACTAGTAGGTCACAGTGTGCCTCCCTGCCAGGTTAGCCTGCAGCCAAACCTCCCCTTATCCACCCCTTTTGGTGTCTTTTGACCTACCCTCCCTATCTATTTCTACACTTTTACTGTCTCACAATAAGCTGCCTCCCCCTTACTGAATATTAAGAGTGTGTTGCTTCTAACTAACTGCCCACTAGGTGGTGCTCCTCTACCTCCCTACTGTCCCTGCTTCTCCTGCCACTCTCCTCCTCATCTCACCTACCCAGTTCCACTGCTGCCCCCTCCCCTACTATCTCTCACTGGACTACCTTTCCACAGTTTGTCTTCCTCTCAGCAAACACCCATCTCAATCCCTTCTCACAACCTATTATCTTCTCCTACTGTCATTCTTCCATCTCCATACCCACAACTCTACTTCTCTGACACTCTCTTAACCTACCACACATCTCAGCAAACTTACCTTCTGCCCTTTCTCTCTCTCTACTGATTGACTTCCACCACTTCTTCTTCCTTCTCTGGGCTCTTGTCTCTCACCTACCACCGATCCCTTCCTTTTAACATACTATTTTTCCCTCTTCTGATCCTAGTTTCCTTACTCCACTCTCACTACATTCTGCTACCTTTTACTCCAGAACTGTCTCTCTTGTAGCATTGTTACTCTCAGCCACTACTCTGCAGCTGGACTCGGTATGTACTCTCCTTCCTTTTCTATCCTCTCACCCCTTCCCCCTCTTGCCTAACTTCCGCCCCACTCTATATAGCTACCTCATTCAAGGAGGCCATCTTTATTCCACTAACCCCCCTACTGGCTGTTGTGCATTCCCTGGCTCTTAGCGTTTCGCTGTGTCCTACGGTAAGTGTATTTATTTATTTATGCTGAATACAGTCTAACAGCAGAATGTAATGTTGCCTGTTTCACCTTTTTGCTTTTGTTAAAGTGAAGTGCGTATATTTTTCTCTCCAGCTAGAAACGCCTATCTTAGCTTAGCGTTTGCACGTGGTGACTATCTCACAGCTGTTTTCTGTTTTTACTTTCGTTTGGCTAAGCTTGCTCACCGGCTACAGACGCTGATAACATTGCAGCGCTCTGCTTGCGGAGTCTATACTCAGCCGTTAAAGCTTGCATTTCTTACATTCATTTTTATGTTAGCATATAATTGAGACTGATGCTATTTGTTATTTGGATAATCTAGCTCACCGGCTACATACGCTGATTATATAGAACGCTAGCATTGCGGAGCCTATATTTTAGCCTTTGGGAGCTTTTTTTCATACCTTCATTGTGAGTTACATGTTGTTGTGATTTTCTTAGTTGGGCATTTCGGATAATCTCGCTCACTGGCTACAATTGCTAATTGTATAGAGCGATAGCTTTACGGAGCCTCTATTTAGCCATTGGGACCTTTATTCTTACTCTCATTTATTTTGGTTGTATTATTACTAAGTGTATTATTTGTCGGTCGGCCACGATTGCATACCGGCTGCAGACGCTGAATTCATAGAGCGCTCTGCTAGTGGAGCTTTTCGTTCAGCCGTTAGGAGCTTGTTACCTTACTTAATTTGATTTCTAGTGTGTTACCTTAACAGCTATATCTCGTTGTTGTATTTGTTGTGTTTGTTTAATTTTAACGACAACAGTCTACACTCCACTGTTCCTATTACCTAGCATTTAAACAAAGTTTATGATAGTGCAATATGCACAGCTGATACTTAAACAGTGATAACTTTTATTTACAAGTCTAACTCATTAAACTTAGCTGATGCTAGATGTAATTTCAACATTACTGTAACCTAATAGAATGCATTGATTACTGCTCAGCTACCTAGGGTTTGCTCGCTGTCCCTGTAAATTGCTCTGTGGGGCGTTTTATTTTCCCCAACTCCTGTTTTATATCTTGATAGACTCCTAACCTAAGTCCTCTTTGCTGCTTTATCTTAATTCATTATTTAGTAGACCTGTGCAACCTTTTAAAGTGACATATGGATGTTAACTATGTGAAAACCTGTGTTTGAGATGCATTTGAACTTGGTAGAGTTTTTTTTTTTTGCATTCTGCTCACTATTGCTACATTATCCTACTCATTAATTGCTAACCTATGTTATAACTAGTTACATTCTATGTAGTAATACCTGGAATATTATAGAGTTTATCATATTTGATACAATCAATCATTCTTTCATCTCTGCTTTCTACTTAGAAAATATCTAGTACTGTTATTACTGTATGCTTGTGCACACTTGACTGTTGTCTGCCTGCTACATAACATTTCACTCAATCACATAATTTGTTTTTATCTCTCTCTCCTGTGCATTTTCCAGCTTGTGATCCAGCCCATGCTGCTTTACCCTACTGAATTGCTCCCTACTGGAAGGCCACACTAAAGAAACCTCAACCAAGGACATTCTTAAAACAATTTTGACTCTCTTCTCCCAGCAAGGAACTTGTCTTGGAAGTATGTGTTATTCCCAACCTTGTAAAACTTTCAAGTAGTAGATACCTACTAGTAGGTCACAGTGTGCCTCCCTGCCAGGTTAGCCTGCAGCCAAACCTCCCCTTATCCACCCCTTTTGGTGTCTTTTGACCTACCCTCCCTATCTATTTCTACACTTTTACTGTCTCACAATAAGCTGCCTCCCCTTACTGAATATTAAGAGTGTGTTGCTTCTAACTAACTGCCCACTAGGTGGTGCTCCTCTACCTCCCTACTGTCCCTGCTTCTCCTGCCACTCTCCTCCTCATCTCACCTACCTAGTTCCACTGCTCCCTCTCTCCCTACTATCTCTCACTGGACTACCTTTCCACAGTTTGTCTTCCTCTCAGCAAACACCCATCTCAATCCCTTCTCACAACCTATTATCTTCTCCTACTGTCATTCTTCCATCTCCATACCCACAACTCTACTTCTCTGACACTCTCTTAACCTACCACACATCTCAGCAAACTTACCTTCTGCCCTTTCTCTCTCTCTACTGATTGACTTCCACCACTTCTTCTTCCTTCTCTGGGCTCTTGTCTCTCACCTACCACCGATCCCTTCCTTTTAACATACTATTTTTCCCTCTTCTGATCCTAGCTTCCTTACTCCACTCTCACTACATTCTGCTACCTTTTTACTCCAGAACTGTCTCTCTTGTAGCATTGTTACTCTCAGCCACTACTCTGTAGCTGGACTCGGTATGTACTCTCCCTCCTTTTCTATCCTCTCACCCCTTCCCCCTCTTGCCTAACTTCCGCCCCCACTCTATATAGCTACCTCATTCAAGGAGGCGCCATCTTTATTCCACTAACCCCCCTACTGGCTGTTGTGCATTCCCTGGCTCTTAGCGTTTCGCTGTGTCCTACGGTAAGTGTATTTATTTATTTATGCTGAATACAGTCTAACAGCAGAATGTAATGTTGCCTGTTTCACCTTTTTGCTTTTGTTAAAGTGAAGTGCGTATATTTTTCTCCAGCTAGAAACGCCTATCTTAGCTTAGCGTTTGCACGTGGTGACTATCTCACAGCTGTTTTCTGTTTTTACTTTCGTTTGGCTAAGCTTGCTCACCGGCTACAGACGCTGATAACATTGCAGCGCTCTGCTTGCGGAGTCTATACTCAGCCGTTAAAGCTTGCATTTCTTACATTCATTTTTATGTTAGCATATAATTGAGACTGATGCTATTTGTTATTTGGATAATCTAGCTCACCGGCTACATACGCTGATTATATAGAACGCTAGCATTGCGGAGCCTATATTTTAGCCTTTGGGAGCTTTTTCATACCTTCATTGTGAGTTACATGTTGTTGTGATTTTCTTAGTTGGGCATTTCGGATAATCTCGCTCACTGGCTACAATTGCTAATTGTATAGAGCGATAGCTTTACGGAGCCTCTATTTAGCCATTGGGACCTTTATTCTTACTCTCATTTATTTTGGTTGTATTATTACTAAGTGTATTATTTGTCGGTCGGCCACGATTGCATACCGGCTGCAGACGCTGAATTCATAGAGCGCTCTGCTAGTGGAGCTTTTCGTTCAGCCGTTAGGAGCTTGTTACCTTACTTAATTTGATTTCTAGTGTGTTACCTTAACAGCTATATCTCGTTGTTGTATTTGTTGTGTTTGTTTAATTTTAACGACAACAGTCTACACTCCACTGTTCCTATTACCTAGCATTTAAACAAAGTTTATGATAGTGCAATATGCACAGCTGATACTTAAACAGTGATAACTTTTATTTACAAGTCTAACTCATTAAACTTAGCTGATGCTAGATGTAATTTCAACATTACTGTAACCTAATAGAATGCATTGATTACTGCTCAGCTACCTAGGGTTTGCTCGCTGTCCCTGTAAATTGCTCTGTGGGGCGTTTTATTTTCCCCAACTCCTGTTTTATATCTTGATAGACTCCTAACCTAAGTCCTCTTTGCTGCTTTATCTTAATTCATTATTTAGTAGACCTGTGCAACCTTTTAAAGTGACATATGGATGTTAACTATGTGAAAACCTGTGTTTGAGATGCATTTGAACTTGGTAGAGTTTTTTTTTTTTGCATTCTGCTCACTATTGCTACATTATCCTACTCATTAATTGCTAACCTATGTTATAACTAGTTACATTCTATGTAGTAATACCTGGAATATTATAGAGTTTATCATATTTGATACAATCAATCATTCTTTCATCTCTGCTTTCTACTTAGAAAATATCTAGTACTGTTATTACTGTATGCTTGTGCACACTTGACTGTTGTCTGCCTGCTACATAACATTTCACTCAATCACATAATTTGTTTTTATCTCTCTCTCCTGTGCATTTTCCAGCTTGTGATCCAGCCCATGCTGCTTTACCCTACTGAATTGCTCCCTACTGGAAGGCCACACTAAAGAAACCTCAACCAAGGACATTCTTAAAACAATTTTGACTCCTTCTTCTCCCAGCAAGGAACTTGTCTTGGAAGTATGTGTTATTCCCAACCTTGTAAAACTTTCAAGTAGTAGATACCTACTAGTAGGTCACAGTGTGCCTCCCTGCCAGGTTAGCCTGCAGCCAAACCTCCCTTATCCACCCCTTTTGGTGTCGTTTGACCTACCCTCCCTATCTATTTCTACACTTTTACTGTCTCACAATAAGCTGCCTCCGCCTTACTGAATATTAAGAGTGTGTTGCTTCTAACTAACTGCCCACTAGGTGGTGCTCCTCTACCTCCCTACTGTCCCTGCTTCTCCTGCCACTCTCCTCCTCATCTCACCTACCTAGTTCCACTGCTCCCTCTCCCCTACTATCTCTCACTGGACTACCTTTCCACAGTTTGTCTTCCTCTCAGCAAACACCCATCTCAATCCCTTCTCACAACCTATTATCTTCTCCTACTGTCATTCTTCCATCTCCATACCCACAACTCTACTTCTCTGACACTCTCTTAACCTACCACACATCTCAGCAAACTTACCTTCTGCCCTTTCTCTCTCTCTACTGATTGACTTCCACCACTTCTTCTTCCTTCTCTGGGCTCTTGTCTCTCACCTACCACCGATCCCTTCCTTTTAACATACTATTTTTCCCTCTTCTGATCCTAGCTTCCTTACTCCACTCTCACTACATTCTGCTACCTTTTTACTCCAGAACTGTCTCTCTTGTAGCATTGTTACTCTCAGCCACTACTCTGTAGCTGGACTCGGTATGTACTCTCCCTCCTTTTCTATCCTCTCACCCCTTCCCCCTCTTGCCTAACTTCCGCCCCCCACTCTATATAGCTACCTCATTCAAGGAGGCGCCATCTTTATTCCACTAACCCCCCTACTGGCTGTTGTGCATTCCCTGGCTCTTAGCGTTTCGCTGTGTCCTACGGTAAGTGTATTTATTTATTTATGCTGAATACAGTCTAACAGCAGAATGTAATGTTGCCTGTTTCACCTTTTTGCTTTTGTTAAAGTGAAGTGCGTATATTTTTCTCTCCAGCTAGAAACGCCTATCTTAGCTTAGCGTTTGCACGTGGTGACTATCTCACAGCTGTTTTCTGTTTTTACTTTCGTTTGGCTAAGCTTGCTCACCGGCTACAGACGCTGATAACATTGCAGGGCTCTGCTTGCGGAGTCTATACTCAGCCGTTAAAGCTTGCATTTCTTACATTCATTTTTATGTTAGCATATAATTGAGACTGATGCTATTTGTTATTTGGATAATCTAGCTCACCGGCTACATACGCTGATTATATAGAACGCTAGCATTGCGGAGCCTATATTTTAGCCTTTGGGAGCTTTTTTTCATACCTTCATTGTGAGTTACATGTTGTTGTGATTTTCTTAGTTGGGCATTTCGGATAATCTCGCTCACTGGCTACAATTGCTAATTGTATAGAGCGATAGCTTTACGGCCTCTATTTAGCCATTGGGACCTTTATTCTTACTCTCATTTATTTTGGTTGTATTATTACTAAGTGTATTATTTGTCGGTCGGCCACGATTGCATACCGGCTGCAGACGCTGAATTCATAGAGCGCTCTGCTAGTGGAGCTTTCGTTCAGCCGTTAGGAGCTTGTTACCTTACTTAATTTGATTTCTAGTGTGTTACCTTAACAGCTATATCTCGTTGTTGTATTTGTTGTGTTTGTTTAATTTTAACGACAACAGTCTACACTCCACTGTTCCTATTACCTAGCATTTAAACAAAGTTTATGATAGTGCAATATGCACAGCTGATACTTAAACAGTGATAACTTTTATTTACAAGTCTAACTCATTAAACTTAGCTGATGCTAGATGTAATTTCAACATTACTGTAACCTAATAGAATGCATTGATTACTGCTCAGCTACCTAGGGTTTGCTCGCTGTCCCTGTAAATTGCTCTGTGGGGCGTTTTATTTTCCCCAACTCCTGTTTTATATCTTGATAGACTCCTAACCTAAGTCCTCTTTGCTGCTTTATCTTAATTCATTATTTAGTAGACCTGTGCAACCTTTTAAAGTGACATATGGATGTTAACTATGTGAAAACCTGTGTTTGAGATGCATTTGAACTTGGTAGAGTTTTTTTTTTTTGCATTCTGCTCACTATTGCTACATTATCCTACTCATTAATTGCTAACCTATGTTATAACTAGTTACATTCTATGTAGTAATACCTGGAATATTATAGAGTTTATCATATTTGATACAATCAATCATTCTTTCATCTCTGCTTTCTACTTAGAAAATATCTAGTACTGTTATTACTGTATGCTTGTGCACACTTGACTGTTGTCTGCCTGCTACATAACATTTCACTCAATCACATAATTTGTTTTTATCTCTCTCTCCTGTGCATTTTCCAGCTTGTGATCCAGCCCATGCTGCTTTACCCTACTGAATTGCTCCCTACTGGAAGGCCACACTAAAGAAACCTCAACCAAGGACATTCTTAAAACAATTTTGACTCCTTCTTCTCCCAGCAAGGAACTTGTCTTGGAAGTATGTGTTATTCCCAACCTTGTAAAACTTTCAAGTAGTAGATACCTACTAGTAGGTCACAGTGTGCCTCCCTGCCAGGTTAGCCTGCAGCCAAACCTCCCTTATCCACCCCTTTTGGTGTCTTTTGACCTACCCTCCCTATCTATTTCTACACTTTTACTGTCTCACAATAAGCTGCCTCCCCCTTACTGAATATTAAGAGTGTGTTGCTTCTAACTAACTGCCCACTAGGTGGTGCTCCTCTACCTCCCTACTGTCCCTGCTTCTCCTGCCACTCTCCTCCTCATCTCACCTACCTAGTTCCACTGCTCCCCTCTCCCCTACTATCTCTCACTGGACTACCTTTCCACAGTTTGTCTTCCTCTCAGCAAACACCCATCTCAATCCCTTCTCACAACCTATTATCTTCTCCTACTGTCATTCTTCCATCTCCATACCCACAACTCTACTTCTCTGACACTCTCTTAACCTACCACACATCTCAGCAAACTTACCTTCTGCCCTTTCTCTCTCTCTACTGATTGACTTCCACCACTTCTTCTTCCTTCTCTGGGCTCTTGTCTCTCACCTACCACCGATCCCTTCCTTTTAACATACTATTTTTCCCTCTTCTGATCCTAGCTTCCTTACTCCACTCTCACTACATTCTGCTACCTTTTTACTCCAGAACTGTCTCTCTTGTAGCATTGTTACTCTCAGCCACTACTCTGTAGCTGGACTCGGTATGTACTCTCCCTCCTTTTCTATCCTCTCACCCCTTCCCCCTCTTGCCTAACTTCCGCCCCCCACTCTATATAGCTACCTCATTCAAGGAGGCGCCATCTTTATTCCACTAACCCCCCTACTGGCTGTTGTGCATTCCCTGGCTCTTAGCGTTTCGCTGTGTCCTACGGTAAGTGTATTTATTTATTTATGCTGAATACAGTCTAACAGCAGAATGTAATGTTGCCTGTTTCACCTTTTTGCTTTTGTTAAAGTGAAGTGCGTATATTTTTCTCTCCAGCTAGAAACGCCTATCTTAGCTTAGCGTTTGCACGTGGTGACTATCTCACAGCTGTTTTCTGTTTTTACTTTCGTTTGGCTAAGCTTGCTCACCGGCTACAGACGCTGATAACATTGCAGCGCTCTGCTTGCGGAGTCTATACTCAGCCGTTAAAGCTTGCATTTCTTACATTCATTTTTATGTTAGCATATAATTGAGACTGATGCTATTTGTTATTTGGATAATCTAGCTCACCGGCTACATACGCTGATTATATAGAACGCTAGCATTGCGGAGCCTATATTTTAGCCTTTGGGAGCTTTTTTTCATACCTTCATTGTGAGTTACATGTTGTTGTGATTTTCTTAGTTGGGCATTTCGGATAATCTCGCTCACTGGCTACAATTGCTAATTGTATAGAGCGATAGCTTTACGGAGCCTCTATTTAGCCATTGGGACCTTTATTCTTACTCTCATTTATTTTGGTTGTATTATTACTAAGTGTATTATTTGTCGGTCGGCCACGATTGCATACCGGCTGCAGGCGCTGAATTCATAGAGCGCTCTGCTAGTGGAGCTTTTCGTTCAGCCGTTAGGAGCTTGTTACCTTACTTAATTTGATTTCTAGTGTGTTACCTTAACAGCTATATCTCGTTGTTGTATTTGTTGTGTTTGTTTAATTTTAACGACAACAGTCTACACTCCACTGTTCCTATTACCTAGCATTTAAACAAAGTTTATGATAGTGCAATATGCACAGCTGATACTTAAACAGTGATAACTTTTATTTACAAGTCTAACTCATTAAACTTAGCTGATGCTAGATGTAATTTCAACATTACTGTAACCTAATAGAATGCATTGATTACTGCTCAGCTACCTAGGGTTTGCTCGCTGTCCCTGTAAATTGCTCTGTGGGGCGTTTTATTTTCCCCAACTCCTGTTTTATATCTTGATAGACTCCTAACCTAAGTCCTCTTTGCTGCTTTATCTTAATTCATTATTTAGTAGACCTGTGCAACCTTTTAAAGTGACATATGGATGTTAACTATGTGAAAACCTGTGTTTGAGATGCATTTGAACTTGGTAGAGTTTTTTTTTTTTGCATTCTGCTCACTATTGCTACATTATCCTACTCATTAATTGCTAACCTATGTTATAACTAGTTACATTCTATGTAGTAATACCTGGAATATTATAGAGTTTATCATATTTGATACAATCAATCATTCTTTCATCTCTGCTTTCTACTTAGAAAATATCTAGTACTGTTATTACTGTATGCTTGTGCACACTTGACTGTTGTCTGCCTGCTACATAACATTTCACTCAATCACATAATTTGTTTTTATCTCTCTCTCCTGTGCATTTTCCAGCTTGTGATCCAGCCCATGCTGCTTTACCCTACTGAATTGCTCCCTACTGGAAGGCCACACTAAAGAAACCTCAACCAAGGACATTCTTAAAACAATTTTGACTCCTTCTTCTCCCAGCAAGGAACTTGTCTTGGAAGTATGTGTTATTCCCAACCTTGTAAAACTTTCAAGTAGTAGATACCTACTAGTAGGTCACAGTGTGCCTCCCTGCCAGGTTAGCCTGCAGCCAAACCTCCCTTATCCACCCCTTTTGGTGTCTTTTGACCTACCCTCCTATCTATTTCTACACTTTTACTGTCTCACAATAAGCTGCCTCCCCTTACTGAATATTAAGAGTGTGTTGCTTCTAACTAACTGCCCACTAGGTGGTGCTCCTCTACCTCCCTACTGTCCCTGCTTCTCCTGCCACTCTCCTCCTCATCTCACCTACCTAGTTCCACTGCTCCCCTCTCCCCTACTATCTCTCACTGGACTACCTTTCCACAGTTTGTCTTCCTCTCAGCAAACACCCATCTCAATCCCTTCTCACAACCTATTATCTTCTCCTACTGTCATTCTTCCATCTCCATACCCACAACTCTACTTCTCTGACACTCTCTTAACCTACCACACATCTCAGCAAACTTACCTTCTGCCCTTTCTCTCTCTCTACTGATTGACTTCCACCACTTCTTCTTCCTTCTCTGGGCTCTTGTCTCTCACCTACCACCGATCCCTTCCTTTTAACATACTATTTTTCCCTCTTCTGATCCTAGCTTCCTTACTCCACTCTCACTACATTCTGCTACCTTTTTACTCCAGAACTGTCTCTCTTGTAGCATTGTTACTCTCAGCCACTACTCTGTAGCTGGACTCGGTATGTACTCTCCCTCCTTTTCTATCCTCTCACCCCTTCCCCCTCTTGCCTAACTTCCGCCCCCCACTCTATATAGCTACCTCATTCAAGGAGGCGCCATCTTTATTCCACTAACCCCCCTACTGGCTGTTGTGCATTCCCTGGCTCTTAGCGTTTCGCTGTGTCCTACGGTAAGTGTATTTATTTATTTATGCTGAATACAGTCTAACAGCAGAATGTAATGTTGCCTGTTTCACCTTTTTGCTTTTGTTAAAGTGAAGTGCGTATATTTTTCTCTCCAGCTAGAAACGCCTATCTTAGCTTAGCGTTTGCACGTGGTGACTATCTCACAGCTGTTTTCTGTTTTTACTTTCGTTTGGCTAAGCTTGCTCACCGGCTACAGACGCTGATAACATTGCAGCGCTCTGCTTGCGGAGTCTATACTC
Organism: Protopterus annectens; assembly: GCF_019279795.1. Lineage (NCBI taxonomy): Eukaryota > Metazoa > Chordata > Ceratodontiformes > Protopteridae > Protopterus > Protopterus annectens. The sequence continues at coordinate 1,723,840,979 of NC_056733.1, read as the reverse complement.
AGCCGTTAAAGCTTGCATTTCTTACATTCATTTTTATGTTAGCATATAATTGAGACTGATGCTATTTGTTATTTGGATAATCTAGCTCACCGGCTACATCGCTGATTATATAGAACGCTAGCATTGGAGCCTATATTTTAGCCTTTGGGAGCTTTTTTTCATACCTTCATTGTGAGTTACATGTTGTTGTGATTTTCTTAGTTGGGCATTTCGGATAATCTCGCTCACTGGCTACAATTGCTAATTGTATAGAGCGATAGCTTCGGAGCCTCTATTTAGCCATTGGGACCTTTATTCTTACTCTCATTTATTTTGGTTGTATTATTACTAAGTGTATTATTTGTCGGTCGGCCACGATTGCATACCGGCTGCAGACGCTGAATTCATAGAGCGCTCTGCTAGTGGAGCTTTTCGTTCAGCCGTTAGGAGCTTGTTACCTTACTTAATTTGATTTCTAGTGTGTTACCTTAACAGCTATATCTCGTTGTTGTATTTGTTGTGTTTGTTTAATTTTAACGACAACAGTCTACACTCCACTGTTCCTATTACCTAGCATTTAAACAAAGTTTATGATAGTGCAATATGCACAGCTGATACTTAAACAGTGATAACTTTTATTTACAAGTCTAACTCATTAAACTTAGCTGATGCTAGATGTAATTTCAACATTACTGTAACCTAATAGAATGCATTGATTACTGCTCAGCTACCTAGGGTTTGCTCGCTGTCCCTGTAAATTGCTCTGTGGGCCGTTTTATTTTCCCAACTCCTGTTTTATATCTTGATAGACTCCTAACCTAAGTCCTCTTTGCTGCTTTATCTTAATTCATTATTTAGTAGACCTGTGCAACCTTTTAAAGTGACATATGGATGTTAACTATGTGAAAACCTGTGTTTGAGATGCATTTGAACTTGGTAGAGTTTTTTTTTTTTGCATTCTGCTCACTATTGCTACATTATCCTACTCATTAATTGCTAACCTATGTTATAACTAGTTACATTCTATGTAGTAATACCTGGAATATTATAGAGTTTATCATATTTGATACAATCAATCATTCTTTCATCTCTGCTTTCTACTTAGAAAATATCTAGTACTGTTATTACTGTATGCTTGTGCACACTTGACTGTTGTCTGCCTGCTACATAACATTTCACTCAATCACATAATTTGTTTTTATCTCTCTCTCCTGTGCATTTTCCAGCTTGTGATCCAGCCCATGCTGCTTTACCCTACTGAATTGCTCCCTACTGGAAGGCCACACTAAAGAAACCTCAACCAAGGACATTCTTAAAACAATTTTGACTCCTTCTTCTCCCAGCAAGGAACTTGTCTTGGAAGTATGTGTTATTCCCAACCTTGTAAAACTTTCAAGTAGTAGATACCTACTAGTAGGTCACAGTGTGCCTCCCTGCCAGGTTAGCCTGCAGCCAAACCTCCCTTATCCACCCCTTTTGGTGTCTTTTGACCTACCCTCCTATCTATTTCTACACTTTTACTGTCTCACAATAAGCTGCCTCCCCCTTACTGAATATTAAGAGTGTGTTGCTTCTAACTAACTGCCCACTAGGTGGTGCTCCTCTACCTCCCTACTGTCCCTGCTTCTCCTGCCACTCTCCTCCTCATCTCACCTACCTAGTTCCACTGCTCCCCTCTCCCCTACTATCTCTCACTGGACTACCTTTCCACAGTTTGTCTTCCTCTCAGCAAACACCCATCTCAATCCCTTCTCACAACCTATTATCTTCTCCTACTGTCATTCTTCCATCTCCATACCCACAACTCTACTTCTCTGACACTCTCTTAACCTACCACACATCTCAGCAAACTTACCTTCTGCCCTTTCTCTCTCTCTACTGATTGACTTCCACCACTTCTTCTTCCTTCTCTGGGCTCTTGTCTCTCACCTACCACCGATCCCTTCCTTTTAACATACTATTTTTCCCTCTTCTGATCCTAGCTTCCTTACTCCACTCTCACTACATTCTGCTACCTTTTTACTCCAGAACTGTCTCTCTTGTAGCATTGTTACTCTCAGCCACTACTCTGTAGCTGGACTCGGTATGTACTCTCCTCCTTTTCTATCCTCTCACCCCTTCCCCCTCTTGCCTAACTTCCGCCCCCCACTCTATATAGCTACCTCATTCAAGGAGGCGCCATCTTTATTCCACTAACCCCCCTACTGGCTGTTGTGCATTCCCTGGCTCTTAGCGTTTGCTGTGTCCCACGGTAAGTGTATTTATTTATTTATGCTGAATACAGTCTAACAGCAGAATGTAATGTTGCCTGTTTCACCTTTTGCTTTTGTTAAAGTGAAGTGCGTATATTTTTCTCTCCAGCTAGAAACGCCTATCTTAGCTTAGCGTTTGCCGCGTGGTGACTATCTCACAGCTGTTTTCTGTTTTACTTTCGTTTGGCTAAGCTTGCTCACCGGCTACAGACGCTGATAACATTGCAGCTCTGCTTGCGGAGTCTATACTCAGCCGTTAAAGCTTGCATTTCTTACATTCATTTTTATGTTAGCATATAATTGAGACTGATGCTATTTGTTATTTGGATAATCTAGCTCACCGGCTACATCGCTGATTATATAGAACGCTAGCATTGCGGAGCCTATATTTTAGCCTTTGGGAGCTTTTTCATACCTTCATTGTGAGTTACATGTTGTTGTGATTTTCTTAGTTGGGCATTTCGGATAATCTCGCTCACTGGCTACAATTGCTAATTGTATAGAGCGATAGCTTTACGGAGCCTCTATTTAGCCATTGGGACCTTTATTCTTACTCTCATTTATTTTGGTTGTATTATTACTAAGTGTATTATTTGTCGGTCGGCCACGATTGCATACCGCTGCAGACGCTGAATTCATAGAGCGCTCTGCTAGTGGAGCTTTCGTTCAGCCGTTAGGAGCTTGTTACCTTACTTAATTTGATTTCTAGTGTGTTACCTTAACAGCTATATCTCGTTGTTGTATTTGTTGTGTTTGTTTAATTTTAACGACAACAGTCTACACTCCACTGTTCCTATTACCTAGCATTTAAACAAAGTTTATGATAGTGCAATATGCACAGCTGATACTTAAACAGTGATAACTTTTATTTACAAGTCTAACTCATTAAACTTAGCTGATGCTAGATGTAATTTCAACATTACTGTAACCTAATAGAATGCATTGATTACTGCTCAGCTACCTAGGGTTTGCTCGCTGTCCCTGTAAATTGCTCTGTGGGGCGTTTTATTTTCCCCAACTCCTGTTTTATATCTTGATAGACTCCTAACCTAAGTCCTCTTTGCTGCTTTATCTTAATTCATTATTTAGTAGACCTGTGCAACCTTTTAAAGTGACATATGGATGTTAACTATGTGAAAACCTGTGTTTGAGATGCATTTGAACTTGGTAGAGTTTTTTTTTTTTGCATTCTGCTCACTATTGCTACATTATCCTACTCATTAATTGCTAACCTATGTTATAACTAGTTACATTCTATGTAGTAATACCTGGAATATTATAGAGTTTATCATATTTGATACAATCAATCATTCTTTCATCTCTGCTTTCTACTTAGAAAATATCTAGTACTGTTATTACTGTATGCTTGTGCACACTTGACTGTTGTCTGCCTGCTACATAACATTTCACTCAATCACATAATTTGTTTTTATCTCTCTCTCCTGTGCATTTTCCAGCTTGTGATCCAGCCCATGCTGCTTTACCCTACTGAATTGCTCCCTACTGGAAGGCCACACTAAAGAAACCTCAACCAAGGACATTCTTAAAACAATTTTGACTCCTTCTTCTCCCAGCAAGGAACTTGTCTTGGAAGTATGTGTTATTCCCAACCTTGTAAAACTTTCAAGTAGTAGATACCTACTAGTAGGTCACAGTGTGCCTCCCTGCCAGGTTAGCCTGCAGCCAAACCTCCCCTTATCCACCCCTTTTGGTGTCTTTTGACCTACCCTCCTATCTATTTCTACACTTTTACTGTCTCACAATAAGCTGCCTCCCCCTTACTGAATATTAAGAGTGTGTTGCTTCTAACTAACTGCCCACTAGGTGGTGCTCCTCTACCTCCCTACTGTCCCTGCTTCTCCTGCCACTCTCCTCCTCATCTCACCTACCTAGTTCCACTGCTCCCCTCTCCCCTACTATCTCTCACTGGACTACCTTTCCACAGTTTGTCTTCCTCTCAGCAAACACCCATCTCAATCCCTTCTCACAACCTATTATCTTCTCCTACTGTCATTCTTCCATCTCCATACCCACAACTCTACTTCTCTGACACTCTCTTAACCTACCACACATCTCAGCAAACTTACCTTCTGCCCTTTCTCTCTCTCTACTGATTGACTTCCACCACTTCTTCTTCCTTCTCTGGGCTCTTCCCGCTCCGTTAAGCCCTACGGGCTCACTCCGCTCCCCTACCCTACCCCCAATTCCCACCACCCCCAGTGACCCTAGACTTATACCCGCCTAGCCACTCCCCCAATATTCTCACCTCCAATCACATTTCCAGCTTCATTCCTACCTACTAACTCTCTATTACTTATTACAGCCACACCCATCCCCTACCATCCCACTTTCAACTAAGTTCCAACCCAATTAAGCACAACTAACTTAATATGCCTTTCACTCTTAAACTACCTTTCTCACTGCTACTACTTAACATCCTTCTTTTCTACTACACCCTCACTTCCTACGAGTATCTCACACTCAACAAATCTCCTAAGCTATCTAAACACACTACCACTGTTCTACCTAAATCTGAACAAACCTTTACTAACCTCCTGTCTACCTGTCCTTTCCTTACCCCTCACTATCACAGAATACTTCATAACAGATATCTCACAACAAAAAAGTACTATCTAATTATACCCCTTAAAAACTCTAAAGCATGTCCACTCCCACTAACACTCCTACTGTTACACGGGGACATTCATCCCAACCCTGGGCCTAATAATCCCATCAACCACTCCCTCACTAACCAAACTACCAACCACTTTAGTACTCCTTTCTCTCCTAACTCACTTACAATAGCACACCTAAACATTCGAAGCATTAACAACAAAATCACACAACTGCATGCTTTAATTGACCTCTACGCATTTGATATCCTCTGTCTTACTGAAACCTGGCTTAAACCAGGGACCAAAGACAATGAAATTACCCCACCTGGATATAACATTTTAAGGCAGGATCGCCTAAACAGAAAGGGTGGAGGAGTTGCCTTACTCTATAAATCTGAACTACAGGTGTCCTCAATCGACTCCCTGCCTCCCTTACCTGCAAATGCTGAAATACTTTTCAGCAAATTCCAAATAAATAAAAGCAAAGCCATCTATATAATATGTTCCTATATCCCCCCTGGCAACAACTTAAATACACTTGAAAACATTCTTAGCTGGCTCTCCGGAAACTTTCCTCAGGAAACCATAATACTAGGAGACTTTAATATTGATTGGAACTCCTGCATAACACCAAAACCCACCTCTCACCTTAACCTCTTCAATTTTCAACAAACCATAAACTCCCCAACTAGAATTAACAAAACGACCAATAAACAAGCCATCCTGGACTGGATATTAGTCAACAATAATCACCTCTTATATAAAACAGGAACACTCCCAGACAAAATCAGCGACCATCTCCTCACCTACATCACTAAACAAAAAAATAACAATTTCAAACAGGCTAGCTATCGTACTATACGTAGCAAAAAAAACTTTAACCTTCCTTCTTTCCGAAATGAACTCAAAGAATACAACTGGTCAGCTCTAAAATACCTCCCCCTAGATGAAGCTGTTACCCTATTCAACAACACATTTCTCAATATCCTTGACCATCACGCCCCCTCTCGCTTAATCAGAATAGGATCCAAAGCAGCCCCTTGGCTTTCTAAAGAAACCAAGCAAACCATGCTATTAAGGAACAAACTATGGTCAAAATGGAGAACAACAAAAAACCAAACTGACCATCAAAACTTCAAACAACTTAGAAACAGCACAAAAAAACTCACCTATCTTGATAAAAAAAATTACTACCTTCAATATCAGCAAAACCAAAATCTTACTCCTAAGAAATTCTGGTCAGGAATCAACAAATTGCTCCATCCAGGGAATACCAAAACACCTACTCCAACTAACCTAGCTCAAACCCCTCCCAACATAATTGCCAATACATTCAACAACTTTTTCTCTGAAACAGTCACCTCACTAGCAAACACAATGGCTCCCCCCACTTCCCCTCAAAAGACTTCTCCTCAAATAGATACCCCCACACTAAAATTTAAGACAGTCTCCACTACCTACATATGTAAATTACTCTCAAAGCTGAAACCATGCACTCCATCAGCTGACCAACTACCAGCCGAATATCTACAACTAGCAGCAGCAGAACTAGCATACCCAGTCTCCATCTTAATTAATAGAACAATAACCGAATCTACTATTCCTTCCCTCTGGAAGGTCTCCCACATCATTCCTCTGCATAAAGGAGGAAACACTAATGAGCTTACGGATTTCCGTCCCATAGCCCTTCTATCACCTCTATCTAAAATTATGGAACGTTGTATACACCAACAACTTTTAAATCATCTCTTACATAATAGCCTACTAGCAGACTCCCAACACGGCTTTAGACCTTTCCATAGCACTTCTACTGCTCTTCTCTCCTTCACAGACAATATCAACAAAAATCGCAATAACAACCTTTTCTCCTCTGCTTTATTTCTCGACCTGTCTAAAGCCTTTGATATGGTGAATCATCAACTTCTGCTACACACTTTGAAATCTCTCTCACTTGACTCTATGGCAGTGCACTGGTTTGACTCTTACTTGAAGGATAGAAAACAAGCTGTGCTTTGGGCCAGCCATCTATCTTCTCAGCTCCCAGTCACTATCGGTGTCCCTCAAGGATCCATCCTAGGTCCCCTTCTTTTCTCCATATTTATCAATAACCTATCTATTTCACTCCCAACATCCACATGTATTCAGTATGCAGACGATTCAACTCTCATCTGCTCTGCTGGATCTCCATCTGAACTCCATTCTTCTTCCCAAAAGTCTTTACAGCAGCAGAAAAATGGTTCCAACATATCTGTCTCCTCCTCAATCCCAAAAAAACCAAATTATTACTTTTCTCACCTACCCCTAAGTCTACCCCTTCTCCTTCTCTATTGTTTCTGATAATGGCACTATCATCACACCTGACCTTTCAACTAAACTGCTAGGTTTTACAATAGATAATCAACTGAACTTTGATTCCCACATTAACCTAACCATCAAAGCTGTAAATAAAAAGATAGGTGCCCTCTATAGACTTAAGCCCTTTCTTACACCAACTAGCAGGGTGTCTCTAGCCCAAACACATCTCATCTCTACATTACTGTATGCCTCCCCATCCTTTATCAACCTTTCAAAATCAAACCTTCAGAAACTTGCCACAACCTACCATAACATTGCCAGATTTGCCACAGGTTCCCCATTTCGTACCCATCATTGTGATAATCTCAAAAAACTCAGCTGGCTTGAACTTCAAAATCTAATTCTCCTCCACCAGTTAGTTATCACCTATAAAATTCTCCATTACCCTAATAATACACCAATACTTAATAACCTTGTCACCCCCTACAAGAATCTTACTTCCCTCCGCTCAGCAAACAAACTGCTAGTCACTACTCTCAAATCACACAATAAAGCTGGTGACTCCTTGTTTACAAATGTTGTTGGCTCTTACTGGAATAAACTTCCCATAGAACTGACCTCCCTAGGCTCATCAAAACTTTTCAAAAAACAACTAAGGCACCATTTCAAATCCAACTGGCTATGCCCTTGTTCTAATCCTGACTGACTTTACTGCCCAACTCTCTTTACAACTCCCTCCTCTACTTTCTCTGCTTGTCTCTACTACTTGTATCACTCCTCCTCTATAGCTCACCTTACATCCACTTAGATATTACTTTTCCTATAACATCTTTTCTCTTTACTCAATACACCTCTGGATCCTGTCATCTACCCTCTCACTTACACTCACACTTTGCTCCCTGCCATGCAATTCTATTTCCTAGAACTGGTGCCCTGGCACAAATGTATTATCTTAGCTGTCAATACTATATAGTATAGACCTTTGTATGTGCTACCTCTTTCTTCCTTTCTTTTCAAAACTTACTACTCCTGCTTCTCCTAATAACATGTGATTAGGAATTTCTACTCAGTATTTAGTATTTTAAGTATTATACATATTCTGTAAAAAATGATGTAATTCAAGAACTGTACAATTCTGTAAATATGTTTTCTGTATTTTTAATATCCTACATTCAATTAGTTCATCAATCCTTATAAGTTGTATCGTACAGTAATGTTTTTTTATGTAATGTACCAGTTATAGTGGAGCTTTTCTCCTCGGGCCTCTGCTGAAAATGGACATGTATCCAGCCAGACTAGCCCGGTCAACAAATGTAAAATAAAATAAAATAAAATAAATAAAATATAAAAGTTTTCCAGTTTTAATGTCAGTATTCCTTTAGATTTCAAGCATACCTCTCAAACTCTTAGGATAAGAAATCTGGACAAAGTCAAAAACAATGGTGGGGCAAAGGCCCAAAAATAGGGACACTTTCTAAATAATGCTCTTATAAACTTTTAAAGTTGCTGGAATAATAGTTTTTGTGTTAGCATGCATTTTCTGAAGTATTTAAAGTCTGAAACTCGAATGTTTGTTATTTAATTGCTTAAATCCTCAGTGACATCTATAAATTTTATGAGGAATGGAGCTAAAATATGGTGTGAAAGTCTGGGCATTCTGCAAAAATCTAAACTGTTGAGAAGGTAGCAAGCCAGATACTGTAGTGGCTAAGAGTGAAATCCTTACTTATACAGATAAGACTTTTCAGATGCCTGGCATAGTATAGTTCTTATCAAGCACAATACTTTGTAGGACATTATACATCAGCCACTACAAAGGATTATTTGCTTTATTTTCTCAATTAAAAATCACTATTGTAGAACTTAGGTTATTCATACTGTTTCATAGAATAAGTTGTTTCAGTGTTTGAGCTAAATTTGGCAAAAGCAGTGGTGAATGCCTCAGAATGTTTCCCCAGCCTAGGAAACCAAAGGGGGAAGATCCAAGGATGGATAAGTAGCTCCATAACTAATTGAGTTCTTCAACAGATGCATAGTTCTTTTGACTAAGAGTAAACAACAGTTATGCTATTGTGCAGGGTCTACAGATAATTTGAGGCTCAACAAATCCAGACTGTTGACTGCAACCTTAACCTAGGGTTCATTTATGTTGTAATTATCCTGTCAGAAATCCTGAACTTGCCCAACATTTGGAAGCTTATTTCAAATTTTGTGATGATGGTGCATATTTTCAAGTTAATTTGTAGTTGCTCCCCTGCAAAAAAAAAATAATAATAATAAATAAATAATAAGCACTTTTTTCTGATAGATTTGGTTTTGAGCATTTTTAATTGATTAGATAAGGTTATTTTTTTTTTTGCTTAGTCAACTAAGTGACATACACCCAGTGAAGCACATTAGTCCAGTATAGCACATTTTTTTCACAAAAGCTTACCTATATTTCATATTGGTGATATCAGGAGATTAAGTATTTCACCAATATAGCACAGGAGAAACATCCAATATTTCTTAGATGGGGAGAAAGTATATACATTTTGTTAAGTGTAAGAGTGGTATTCATAGTCCTTGCACAAATACAGTATGGTTACCTGCGAGCTTTGCAAGTGAGTGCAACTAGCTAGCAATTCATATAGGCCATTTACAAAAATGCGTAATGTCTGTGGTTGAGTGTAAGAAAAATAAGTATAAATTAAGTACAATGAGATGTATATGACACATTATGCAAAGTGGCATATGCTAATGAAATGTTCTTGTGATTTGTAGTCCAATAGGTACGCTGAATCCTCATCTGTTCTTAAAAGCATTGCTGCTTCTTTTCTATCTACTTTGCAATCCGGGAACCATGTATACATACGCATTTACATAATTATTTCCAGATTGATTCCTTCAGTGCTTTGTCCATTTATGCAGAAGCACTTCAGTGACATGAAAATGAATTATATCCCCAGCGACCACTTCAGTAAGTTGTTCAGGTAAATACAAGCACCAAAATGAAACATTTACCCCAGCACTCCCTTCAGTAGTTTGACCAAGTTTGCACAAGCACCAAATTAAAAAATTTCCCCCAGTGAGCCCTTCAGTAGTTTATCCAAGCATGCACAAGCATCAAAATGAAACATTTCTCAGTGATCCCTTCAGTAGTTTGACAGAACATGCTCATAAATTATTGTCTACTGGCATAACTTCATGGTCCTTTATGTGTTTTGTATGTAAATGAGGCCATTTAAGATTTGTTTCTATGAATTGTAGTAATACGCAAACATGTAATACCCTTATTCTTGTAATACCTCTCCCCTTAACACTTATGCCTTAAACATATTACACATTTGACTTAGGGAGATGTGTTTTACAAAACAGCTCAATATTTCCATAGTCAGTATAAACAACGTCTGTTGATCTTATATGCATAATGAAATAGCTCTGCTTTCTCAGATAATGAACTTACAGAGGGAGTTACTATGAATACCACCTATAGAGACAGACAGTAGCAAAAAGCTTGAAAAATACCAAAAGAGCTCCAACCAAATATGTATACATGTTTCAGCTAAATTGTTTGTCTGTTAAGGGGTCGCCACAGCAGTACTCCGGTCCGCTAATGATTGGCAGTAGATTTTTACTAAATGCCGAGGTGCCAGCTCGACGCCCAACCTTCAAAGAAGGCACGCACCTTTACGCATGCATGTCTTTCGAACGCTACCCAACCACAGGGAGGCATGCAGAGTCCACACAGAAGGCATTCCCAAGCCACGCAGAGAATTGAACGGGAGAACCTCTTCCTGTGAGGTAACAATGCTACCGCCTTAACACCGCGGCTACATTAATTGTCCTAAATATCAGACAAGACTGACTGACATTGGCATCTGTGTAGTGACTGAGACATGGTATAAAACAGTGAAGAGTACTCCATCTGTGCAAAGCAATAATGCCTTTAAAATGTTTAGACCAGCTACTGTGCATGAGGGGAAAAAAATGGAAGTGCCCCAGTCTACATCCAGAAGAGACTCACATCAAGGCTTATTAAGCAGCATGATGCACTAGAGCTTCTTTACGTCCAAATAATCTTCAAAAGGGCCTGCACCATATATAACCTAACTATAGAACTCCCTTTATAATAAAACAAAGACACAATGCCTACCTGTAGGAACTAGAATCACTTAGTAACAAACTCAATACCATTTTCCTAGGTGGTCTAAACTATACAAGTGTAGACAGGGAAACCTAAACCATCACTAGAGCTCAGAGACTCCTGGACTTTGTCAATATAAATGTCCAGAAACAATTAGTCAGAGTACCCACTAGGGGGGAATAATATATTTGATCATGTCCTTACTAATCTCAGAGCATACATTCATAGATTAGTACTAGGGTAACTGTACCTTGTGTGCCATTTTAAGCCTAGATAACTACCCCATGGGAGACTCAAACCCTGCACCTTGTGTCTGTAAGGTAAATACCTTAACCATTATGCCAACCTCTCACCCCTACATGTTTATCAGTTGTTAGCTCCGACTATAAAACAATCACATTTGAAATAAAACTGAAACCTGAGATCCTTTCCACCCAAGGTACCTTTAGAAATTTCTAAGACCCTAAGTTACACATTGACAAGCATTAAATCCACATCAAATCCATTTAACTCCAATGAATACATGGAAAGGTATGCCACCACACTATACCAGCAGATAAATAGCCATATCTTAGGAACAAAGGCAGGGCAAACCCCAGAAACAATCCCACATGATTGAATCATAATAGTAAAAAGGTTTATACTAAAAGGAAAATAATTTTGACAAAAAGGAAGAGGAGCAATTCCTAGAATGTTAGAGCCCTTTTCACTGAAACAAACAAATACCTTAGGAGCTCAATAAATTCCAACAAAGCCAAGTTTGAGGCTAAAATAGCTACTCAAGCCAAAGATAGTCACAAGGCAGTTTTTTTAGTTATTTTTCTAATCTCCAAAGCACAATGCAGCAATGTGCTGGCTGATTATGAACAATGTTAACTACAGTGAGGCTGAAGATACAGTGAACCTACTGGCCAGTAAATTTAGTTCTAAATTTACCCCTCTTGCCCCTCCATCCATCCCTCAAGATGTACCTGAAAGTTGCTCATTGCCAGCTGTCACCCAAGAATGACTTCTAAAAGTGCTATCAAGAGCTAAGAAACTGCATTCATGGGTCGTCACAATATCTATGGATGCATCTAAAATAGCACAAAGCATGATTTAGACACACCACAGTCAAGACTGTTCAACCTCAGCCTCCATACAGGTTTTGTACCCAGTGATGGGAGAACCATTAGAGTAATTCCCCTGCATAAAGCAGGAACCTCCACAGACCATCTGACCAGTCTCATGTGTAAAGCCATGGAAAGACTGACCAGGGAACTAATCAATCATGACTTCAAGGACTTCTAAACACTGGACCCATCTCAGTTTGGATTTGTCAAGGGTAGGTCATGCTTTCTCAACCTGGTGCATTTTTCTGAAAAGGTCACCTAAGCAGATGATGGGGGCAAAAGAGTACACACTGTATACATTGACCTGGCCAAAGCTTTTGCCACAATTCCCCACTCAGGCATAGTGGAAAAGCTAAATAAACTGGGAATAAACCCCTATGTTATCTCCTGGATTGCCAAATGGCTAATAGATAGGATGCAGTAAATCAAAATAGTTGGAAGTTACCTCCACAAAAATACCAGTCACTAATGTATTCCCCAGGATTCTGTGCTGGGACCTTCCCTTTTGGCATCTACTTTTCAGAAATAAAAGCAATATCAAAAGGGGTCTGACTAATAAAGATTGCAGATGACTGCAAGCAAGGAGTAGTCACTGAATTCCTGTATGACTTAGCCATCCTGCTGGAAGGTTGGTCCAGAATAAAGAACTGGTGCCAAAATCATGGACTGAAGCTAATACCAAAAAATACATTATTGTATCCTTTAGGAAGTCATCTATCCCATGGAACTACCATATTGTCAATATGCCCCTATGATTTGACCCTGCTGTTCAGCATTTGGGAACTTTTGTGAGCAGTGACCTAATTTTTGATCAACATGTATCAAATTGCAAAAAAAAAGTCCTTCTATACTGCACAGCTTATAATCCAAAGGATTGTATCTAGCTCTAGGAATGTAATTTCTCCCCTCTACTCAGCTCTCATTAGGCCAACCATTGAATATAATCCCACCTTTGGAGTGTATCTGTCCAGATGCATGCAACAAGTGGAAGACCCACAGAGGTACATTACTGAAGCAAGGCCTAAACAACAGGTCCTACATGTACTGACTCAAAGCCCTGTCACTATACTCATTATCCTGCAGACTGTTGACAGGTGCCCCATGTCTGATATACATGCATCCTCTAAACCAATACTGATGAATTTCCTGCACATCAGCAGGTGATATGGCATCAGAAATGCTTGGTCTAGGGATCTAAACCTCATCTACAACATTAGCATTACCAGAGAGTTTAGAGGGACAGGTATATCTCACAGAGGATTCCACTGGTCTGAAACAGACTCCTTGTCCACATCAAACAAAGTACATCCCCATCTATATTCAAGCACAACTTGCATCTATAATTGGGAAACAAAAATGTTACGCCAGGACTGCCCCCTGTATTACTAATGGATAGAAACAGCTTCTAAATACTTTATCCTATGCTTGGGTCCTCTCAGATCATCTAAAATATGATCCCAGTTATTCTCGTTAAGGATAATATATAATTACTGACCATGAGATGGGTAAGGCCTAGCATTAATCAAATAGGATAGGTTAATTTGAGCACAAAAAGCAAAACTGAATAGGCTTAAAATGGCCTGGAAGCAAAGCTAGCCTAGTACTTACCTATGAACCTGTAAGTATATATAAAATTAAAATGTGGTAATATTTTCTTAATTACTAAAGAAACTAAAATGGCAGTCAAAGTAAGAAGAGGACTGAACAAATATTTACATTTCATCTGGCAAACTAGAGAAGGGCTATACCATTAATAGTTGTGTTACGTTTTCCTCCCAAAGCATGCTAATAAACGGACTTAGCAAAGAACAAATATGATAGTACCCTCTAGATGTGCTAAAGAGTCATAAGAGCATACAATTCAGAATATAGTTAAATAACCTGTATAAATACAAAAAGAATAAAATAATATTATTAGATGAATACTGCAAACACACCTAATAAATAAAACAGTAAGTATAAAATAGGAATAAATGCTTTACATATTTTAAAACCAAGATTTCATCAGACAGACTTGTAAAGTAGAATAACAGCTGAGACAATCACTTATTAAAATTGTAATACAAAATGCAATGAGTGCAAAAAACAAACATTAAAACAAGTGCAAAGCAAAGTCATCAGTTGATTGGTTGGGTTTCCAAAACTCCCTTAACTACTAAGCATAACATATTCTAACAGTAGATGTTTAAATTATCACTGCTGCAGTAGCATTAGTTATATGGCTTATATCCTCCCAAAGGTATAATACCCGTCCAGCTCCAAAAGCTTCAGGGCACCTTCCATGTACCGAACCTGTGGGCAGCTTGAGCTGAGATGACTAAAAGACTACTTTGGGCAGGAAGCCCTTCAGAATTTTTGTACCAGAGAGTATGAGGATGAACCTTGAAAGGACAGTGCTAGGAACAATAAAAATAAATCCAATCTTGGCATAAAGAATATACAAAAAAAAAAACAAGAGGGATGGAGAGATGGAGCAGCTGCTGCAGCAGTCATCATTTGAGCATCTACTGTTACGGTAAGTTTTACATACAAAACTACACAATGGTCATCATATTGCTCACTGCTGTAGTATCCTTAGCTATATGGGTAGATTATTACCTTATCTAACTACATTTGGGATGTGAAATAAGAGTTCAGGAGCCCCTAAAGAATGGTCCTAGTAAAGTCCGACTTGGACCTAGAAAAGGATTCAAGCTTATGATCATACCTCCCAACTGTCCCGAATTACTCGTTTTTTACCGAGTTTTGGGGTCCTAATAATGGGGTGCCACAATTCCCGAGTGGCACCCCTTAATTTCCGATTTTTTCCTTTATTTTTTATTTGTTTTTTTTTTCTTGCTTTTGCTGATGTCATCAAGTGCTCAATGACATCAGCTCAGCAGGGCTACCAGCCTATCGGAATTCAGCTCGCGGCGCACATATTTCCAGTTTTCCGGCTGGTTCAAATGCTTTGTGAGCAGGAATGAACCAGCCAGAAAGAATGGTTGGCAAGGATTTATATGGCTCAGGGCTTGCAAGGATTTATTTAGAAGGCATGGAAGGTATGAAAACTCGGACAGTGGACTGCAAGGATTTGTTTTTATTTAGAGGGCTCAATCTGGCTGGATCGCTCAAGTAAGCTGAATGTTTAACATCTACTGAAAAGTTTGTGCTTGTGTGTGTGTGTGTGTGTGTGTGTGTGTGTAACCAGTGCCATGCATCCAAATAATTTGGACCTGGGGGCAGACTGTCCCTTCACCCACTCTAGTTATGGCACAGATAGAAATGTCCTAGCAGAAGAAGAATTCAGGGAAACTAAGCCATATACAAAGGGTGTTGCTCTTCAGAAAAGGAAGTGTTAGTTGGTTAGTTGAATATCTGTATTCTGATATCTAGCTGGATTTTCAGCAAGTAATATGGATTATTTTACTAAGGACTTACGTTAATTGATACCCTCTGCTTTGTTTGCTGTTGGAGTTTTCAAGAGGGCTGAAATAACTGGGGACATTTTCAAGAATAATCTTTAGCAAGGCAATTAAGAGAGAGAGAGACAGCGAGAGAAAGAAACTACTTCCAAGAAACAGATTGAGCTCATGTTTGTATAATTCTGCACATGTCATTTTTCAACTACTGAATAAATGCACAATTTAGCAGCAAACAGCTTCAGTAACCTATTAGCTGAAGATGGTTATAGGCCAATGTTGTAGCCAGCCTTTATCTAAAGATGGTACTTCAACAATGTTTATTTTAATTTTTCTGCAAAGATGTGTGTTGACACAGATAAAGAGAGATGGAGACAGAGAGAGAGATTAAAATATGACTTTATATAATCAATTTTATGTAAAACTAAGTAAGAAAAATGGTGATGCCTGAATGTTTCGCTTATTGTAACATTTTCAGGTAATACTGAATGATATATAAAATGATATCACACCTAAATGGCTGGTTCTAAGTTCTCCAGATTAATATATGCAAGTTGAGGCTAGTGAGTTATTAGGTTGTCATTAAGTAAATGGAAGCATCCAAAAACAAAGCTGAACTAAACACTGTTCTTGGAATTTTTAGATTCTTGTCCAGATTCACATAGTCTATAGTACAGCCTACTGGAAAAATGTTCAAACAATAAATTTAAAATGTGCTCTGTCTAACAAGTGTGCTGTATTATACAAGGACTATAACTTAATAAAGTCAGGAATGTGTATCAAAGAAAAGAACACACGTATGTTTCTTGTTTTGTGTGCAAGAGTCCAATGATTTGAAAAGAGCCCAAATTTAATCTTTATCCACCATTGGCCAGAAACATTTTCTTTGGATGTGGTGTGGGTGTCAATGCTGTTTCAATGAATGTGAGTTTCAAGGGCAGAGAAGTTTTAATGCCAAGTCTATTTTCCTGGTAGCAGACGTCTGTTAGTGTTTGTGCATTGTTGTGCTGCAAAATGTAAAAATTAAAATCCAAATAATCATTGTAGAAGTAAAGCAGTATGCACACATTAGTATTTATGGCAAACGGGGCAAAATAGCCAGGTAATAGACATGGGAATGGCTACAGGGGGACTCTGGTGCCATATTTTTGTTGTCTGTTCTTCAGTTTGCATTTGAAAATTGGTATCCCACAATTCTATTGGAGTGGGTGGGGTTGCATAAGTATGTATGCAAATTAGATGTTAATCAGTGTACAGATTTGTACCTATTTTTCATGGGCCTTTTCCAGATTTTTGATGTTTCCAGGTTGAGAGGTATGCTTATGATGCTTTGTAAAAGTATGTAAATATGACAATGTAGCAGTTTCTAGAATATTTCTAGAATCCGATCCTTTCAAAAAATCCATAGATGAAGT
This sequence comes from Protopterus annectens, assembly GCF_019279795.1. Lineage (NCBI taxonomy): Eukaryota > Metazoa > Chordata > Ceratodontiformes > Protopteridae > Protopterus > Protopterus annectens. The sequence continues at coordinate 1,723,823,784 of NC_056733.1, read as the reverse complement.
CAAGGCCATGGTAGAGTGGCCTGACTATGCTTGAATTAGTTTTGTTATGGTGAGTATAACAAAAGGTAATAGCTTCAGACAACCATTTGAAAATAGTCTGTTTTGACTCAGCTTAACCCTTTTTCTTACCTTCACAAGAAATGAACAATTGATCTGAAAATCTGAAAGATCTAGTTCTGCCAACACAGTGCCTGAGTTTTCTGTGGACATCCATGATATGGACTATCCTTTATTTCTCATTTTTAGGTCCAGGAAAGAAAAATGGGGAGATGCATAAAGTAAATCCAGATACCATTTTAAGCATTAAAGAAGGATTAGTTTTCAAATAAACCCTGCCCTGAAGGAAGATGAGATAGGGTTGTCTCACCGTAAGGCTTGCAACTCATATGCCATTCTTGCAATGGTCAAGGCAATCAGAAAAACTGTCTTCCATGCTAAGAACCTTAAGTCATTCAGATAAGCTGACTCAAATGGAGCAAGTATTGTATTCTGTAATACAGTAACATTGATAAAAACAACTGAAATTGGGATCTTTGGAAAAGGGAAGGAGCAAACAACAGAGGAAAAAATGGGAATTGTCGGATCAATATATGCAGAGCAGGAACAAGGTTTAAGAGGCAGGATTTGAACGAGCCATATAATGCTTAACTGACAAAGACTGGATAGATTATAACTGATGTATAATGTTTGCAACTACAGGTGTTTCAATGGTGTCACTGATGCATACTGCTTGATACTAAAGTGGTGTCATTTTGTTTGTTTTTTATTTATATAAATGCAAGATTGCCTATGCCATATGTGAAAATGTAATAAAGTTGTTTGTTGAAAAAAAAAAAAACTAACTCCATTTTTAATGCTGGAGTAAGCTATTTCCAATTCTTAGACAGCCCTACAGCAGTGCTTACATTAAAAGAGGTACAGCACCATGGTGGCCTCTTTCTCTTTCTCTCTCTCCTACCACACTTGTTAATGAGGTATTTAAATGAAACAGCATATGGTAATTAGCCATGTGCTCTTCCTCTGCAAATACTAGTAGTAAGTGCTTTATGCAGCCAAGAGATTCATACAACTGCTCAGCTGTATAAATCCTTGCCACCAGCCTTGGTAATTAATTCCGCCAAAAGCTCCCATTTAGCCATTAGTTTCAGTGCATTAGATTGTGTTAGAAGGAAGTGCTGGGGAGGTTAGTGGATAGGTTTAGGGCTTAGTGTTAATTCTTTATGTGTATGTTGCTGCATCTGTGAGGGCATACAGAGGAGTGAGTGGTGTCAGGTGAGTGTGTGTGTGTGTGTGTGTGTGTGTGTGTGTGTGTGTGTGTGTGTGTGTGTGTGTGTGTGTGTGTGTGTGTGTGTGTGTGTGTGTGTGTGTGTGTGTGTGTGTGTGTGTGTGTGTGTGTGTGTGTGTGTGTGTGTGTGTGTATCTGCCTGGGTGGTTGCAGTAGAGGGATTAGTTACAGCATAAATATGGTTGGTATGTACATTCATATCAGTTAATGGAAAGTCTGCCCATGAGTGCAATCGTGTTTGAATGTTCAGTGAGTCTATGTGACTGTGTGTGTGTGTGTCTGTGTGTGTGTGTGTGTGTGTGTGTGTGTGTGTGTGTGTGTGTGTGTGTGTGTGTGTGTGTATGTTTGTGTCTGTGCCTGTGGGGTTGGATGAATGTTTGAAAGTGTGTGTTTGTGTGTGTGCTCACATTTGTGTGCGGGGTGTGGCTGCCATACCGCTAAAATCCATTTGACCAATGAACAGTTAATGCAATACTTTTTGCAAACGCTGAGCATTAAAATTACCCTACGCTACTTAAAAAAGCTAACAGAACTCAAGTTTTGGTGCGAAAAGGCACACAACAGAGGAAACACTAGAAACCAGGGACTCTCTTTAATATTACCCTGATTCATTTAAAAGTTGTTAGAACTCAGGTTTTGCAGGAGAAAGCAGATTAGCCACTCAAAAAATATATGATACTCTAATATCTGGCATTATTGGCTGACTGTAATGGTCTGTGACTTACAAGGGTGTGCTCAAGACTTCCAGACAAAGATGGAAGAAACACTAGAGTTAATACAGCAACAGATCTTGCATATTGATGCATTTTCTAAACAATAATAAGAATGAAACTCTAATGTCTATCATTTGTTACTGTAATAATTTATTTATAGGGGATTGGGTAAATTAATACAACATATCATTTTAAATTAGATACAGATAAGAGGTGTGGCAATATTCTAGTGTTTTTTGTGTGTGTGTGTCTGTGTGCGTGTGTGCGTGTGTGTGTGTGTGTGTGTGTGTGTGTGTGTGTGTGTGTGTGTGTGTATGTATGTGCATATGTTTTGAAGTTGGGATGCGTAATATATGTGTGGAGGGGGAGTGAATGACTTGGGATGCATCTACTAACACGACTAACTTGCCAACAGTAGTAATGGCTACAAAAGCAGAAGAAAAGGACATTTTTAGTGCTTACTTAAATCAAAGAGAAATCCAGAGACATGCAAATTAGCTGATAATGAGGTCTTTTCTCATTGTAGTTATTGTGTTTCTGAATCACTGGTTTCTGCAATCATGTTAAAAGACCCTTTTTGCTGTAGCTTTATTGCTCACAGAGCAGACTTTTTCTGAATCCTGGCTATACTGTGTGAAGTATCATAAAAATGGATTAGCCATACAGCAATTCATGAATGCATCCTATCCTTAGTGCACACTAATGTAATATTGTTAACCATTAGCATGTAAATCCAGCGCACAAATACCATGCACCATCCACTAACTCAGACATTTTGTCTCTGTACATTTCAGGATATTTACATGAGCTGGGGAATTGGTTTGTAGCTTGTTTTCTGTCTCATGCAACACTGATTTCAATTAAGAATCATATATATATATATATATATATATATATATATATATATATATATATATAGATAGATAGATAGATATATATAGATATATGCTTTCAGAGTACCACAGGAATTGGAAATATCAAGAATGCTATGCCAGTTTATAATACTTCTAGCAGGGCTGTATACCAACAGGAACATTAAGGGTACACATTGCAAATAGAAGTAGTCCAACTCAGCTTTTCATCTGCAAGTTGTAAACATTCACATGCAAATGAGGACATTGGATGGATTATTAGACATTATGAAATTCATGGTCTACCAGTTGCAAAAGAAACAAAAAGGAAAACAAAATGTATACATATATTTATATGTGTGTGCGTGTGTGTGTGTGTGTGTGTGTATACATATATACATATATATATATATATATATATATTTATATATATATATATATATATATATATATATATATATATACTTATATATATATATATATATATACATATATTTATATCTATATATATATATATATATATATATATATATATATATACCACCATATATATATTACACATTCCTTAGTACTAAATTTTGCTAGGCTAGCAGAATCCTTTGAAAATATAAACACATCTGTAAATCAATAGAAAATGCTTTTTTAGTGTTATCTTTCCTCTTCATCTTACAAAAAGAAAGAAAAAAAAATAGAAACTGACTTTCTCTTTATTATTTCCACTAGAGACTCTGGCATGTTATTAATCTATGAAAACAAGCCACATAGTCCATTATTAAGGAAGTATGCTAAAAATGTTGACTTCTATCCCCTTGCTTTTATCTTTACTGAGTATAACTTCTGTAAATTACTTTTGATGACTTTGTTGACCTTTTATGTGTTTGTTTTTGAATGTTCTGATGACCTTTTAAATTTTACCCTTGAAAGAATGATATTCTATCATTTGTGTGCTAGAGAGTTTGTTGCTATAACAACAGTATCGCAGCTCATGCTATTTAAAATCTGCTCTTTGTCTAGCCATATTAACCTCCAGTGTCAGTGCTGTTTGTTTTTCACAGTTATATAATCTAGCAACTGAATGTTTATATTGTAGTTTACATCTGTCTTTAGTGCTTGCACTATACTGTAAAATGCATAGACATTTATACACAAGACAGTACTTTAATAGAAAACAAACACTGAAAACTAAGCAGCTGTTAGATGTTCTTCTTAAAGAAGGCATGCATGCTGTTAAATCAGTGAAACTGCTGACACGTTTGTCTGTAATAGAACCCGCATTCTGGAGTAGGGCCATAGAGTAGTCTGGATAAATCTGACTGCAACATATGTATCATATACTGTAAATCATTTATGATAGGCGGTACCAATTGGTACAATACCTAAACTTTTCCTGAAAGTACAACAAGATGAAACATCTCATTAAGAAATAGGATAAATATAACAAGTAGCTGGTGAATAAAGCTCCTCTCAATAAAAATATGAAGTCCAATACAAAAAAGAGAGAGCACACAGGGCAATGACTGTTCAGTAATTTATTCCAGTTCAGTTCAGTAATTTATTCCAGTTCAGTAAGTGCTTTCACATTTCAACAGATGCTTCATCAGATTTTAATGAACAAATTGCACAAAAATACTTCATTTTATAAGCGCATCAATTAAATAAAACCCAATTAAGCAGATTGCACATATTTAAAGGTATATATAAATAAATATGCAAAGTCAAAAACCTACTAAAAGTTACGACCTATATCATGTGGTATTGACATCAATGTATAACACATACATATATATATATATATATATATATATATATATATATATATATATATATATATATATATATATATATATAGATATATATATATATATATATATATATATATATATATATATATATACGGTCGTATTATAAGATGGTTTTTATCTGTGAAATTTATTAATGTAACAAGAAAAAGAAAAATTATTGAAAAAAAAACCTACTAAAAGAATCCATTTAAAAACTTTTAAAAACATATAAAAAACGCTATTACACATAACATAATTATAAAAATATATATATAAAAAATATATATATATATATATATATATATATATATATATATATATATATATATATATATATATATATATATATATATATATATATATATATATATATATATATATATACATACATATATATCAATAACATATGCTAAAAAATCACTTAGAGCAAAGAAATATATACATCAATGCTGATCTCTCAGATAAAAAAAGCTTTAATACTATTTTGTCATTGAGGCCATAATCCTTATCTGCCTGCATCCTAACAATCCATTTAACTTCATGTTGTTCTGTACAAGCCCTAAAATTCCCCAACCTACATGTCCTAGGAACTAACTCAAGTTCTAAAAAAGCAAATCTATGAGTGGTATTGTCCTGTAAAATATGCCTTGCTAACGCATTTCCCTCATCCTCTCTATTAATGGCATAGACATGATCTCTCACCCTGTCTCTCAAAGTACGATTTGTCAAACCTATATAAAAACTTGGACATTTTATGCAGTAAGCTAAATAAATGACATCTCCAGTCTTGTAATCTGCATAATGCTTGAAAACATATCTATAATGGGTGGAGGAGGGTACAAACTCATTTTTCAAAGCGAGTTGAATCTAAATGAAAAGGTACGTTTGTTGTAGCGGAAGACATGGCCGAAGGCAGGAGGAGAGGAGAAAGGCTAGGACTGTGGTAGTGAGGGTCGGAACTTTGAATGTTGGCAGTATGACTGGTATAGGGAGAGAGCTAGCTGATATGATGGACAGAACGAAGGTTGGTATATTGTGTGTGCAAGAGACCAGATGGAAGGTGAGTAAGGCTAGGTGTATCGGATGTGGGTTCAAATTGTTTTATCATGGTGTGGAGTTATTCTGAAGGAACAGTATACTGACAGTGTTTTGGAGGTGAAAAGAGTGTCGGATAGAGTGATGTTTATGAAGCTGGAAATTGATGGTGTAATGATGAATGTTGTTAGTGCGTATGCTCCACAAGTTGGGTGTGCAATGGATGAGAAAGAAAAGTTTTGGAGTGAATTGGATGAAGTGGTGATGACTGTACCCAAGGGTAAGAAAGTGGTGATTGGAGCAGATTTCAATGGGCATGTTGGTGAAGGGAACAGAGGAGATGAGGAAGTGATGGGTAGGTATGGTGTTAAACAAAGGAATGCAGAAGGTCAGATGGTAATGGATTTTGCGAAAAGGATGGACATGGCTGTGGGGAATACGTATTTTAACAAGAGGGAGGAGCATAGGGTGACATACAAAAGTGGAGGAAGATGCACACAGGTGGATTATATCTTATGTAGGAGGGCCAGTTTGAAGGAGATTGGAGACTGTAAAGTGGTGATCGGAGAAAGTGTCATTAGGAAGCATAGGATAGTGGTTTGTGGGATGACGGTGGTTATCAAGAAGAGCAGGAGGAGTGTGAGGGCAGCACCAAGGATCAAGTGGTGGAAATTGAAAAAGGGTAATTGTGAGGTAGAGTTCAGGGATGAGTTAAGGCAGGCACTGGGTGGCAGTGAAGAGTTACCAAATAGCTGGGTAACTACAGCAGAGCTAGTAAGGGAGATGGCTAGAAAGGTGCTTGGTATCACATCTGGACAGATGAAGGACAACAAGGAGACATGGTGGTGGAATGAGGAAGTACGGGAGAGTATACAGCGAAAGAGGTTGGCAAAGAAGAAGTGGGATTGTCAGAGAGCTGAAAAAAATAGACAGGAGTATAAGGAGATGAGGTGCATGGCAAAGAGAGAGATGGCAAAGGCTAAGGATAAGGCATATGAAGAGTTGTATGAAAGGTTGGACACTAATGAGTGAGAAAGGGACCTGTACCAATTGGCTAGACAGAGGGACCGAGCTAGGAAATATGTGCAGCAGGTAAAGGTGATAAATGATAATGAGGGAAACATACTCACAAGTAAGGAGAGTGTGTTGAGGAGATGGAAAGAGTACTTTGAGGGGTTGATGAATGAAGAGAATGAGAGGGAGAGAAGGTTGGATGATGTAGGGATAGTGAATCATGAAGTACAATGGATTAGCAAGGAGGAAGTAAGGATAGCTATGAAGAGAATGAAGAATGGAAAGGCTGTTGGCCCAGATGACATACCTGTGGAAGCATTAGGTGAAATGGCAGTGGATTTTGGATGCCTGAGGAATGGAGAAAAAGTGTTTTGGTACCGATTTTTAAGAATAAGGGTGATGTGCAGAGCTGTAGTAACTACAGAGGGATAAAATTGATAAGTCACAGCATGAAGTTACGGGAAAGAGTAGTGGAAGCAAGGTTAAGAAGGGATGTGATGATTAGTGATCAGCAGTATGGTTTCATGCCAGGAAAGAGCACTACAGATGCAATCTTTGCTCTGAGAGTGTTGATGGAGAAGTACAGAGAATGTCGGAAGGAGTTGCATTGTGTTTTTGTAGACTTAGAGAAAGCATATGACAGGATGCTTAGAGGGGAGTTGTGGTATTGCATGAGGAAGTCAGGAGTGTCAGAAAAGTATGTAAGAGTGGTACAGGATATGCACGAGAGTAGTGTGACAGCGGTGAGGTCTGCGCTGGGAGTGATGGACGCATTTAAGGTGGAGGTGGGGTTACATCAAGGATCAGCTCTGAGCCCTTTCTTATTTGCAATGGTGATGGACAGGTTGACAGACGAGATCAGACAGGAGTCCCCGTGGACTATGATGTTTGCAAATGACATTGTGATCTGTAGTGAGAGTAGGGAACAGGTGGAGGAGACCCTGGAGAGATGGAGATATGCTCTAGAGAGAAGAGGAATGAAGGTCAGCAGGACTAAGACAGAATATATGTGTGTGAATGAGAGGGAGGATAGAGGAATGGTGAGGATGCAAGGAGTAGAGGTGGTGAAGGTGGATGAGTTTAAATACTTGGGGTCGTAACAGTGAGTGTGGAAGAGAGGTGAAGAAGAGAGTACAGGCAGGATGGAGTGGGCAGAGAAGAGTGTCAGGAGTGATTTGTGACAGAAGGAAGGTTTACAAGAGGGTAGTGAGACCAGCTATGTTATATGGGTTGGAGACAGTGGCATTGACAAAAAAGCAGGAGTTTGAGCTGGATATGGCAGAATTAAAGATGTTAAGATTTGCACTGGGTGTGACGAGGGTGGACAGGATTAGGAATAAGTATATTAGAGGGTCAGCCCATGTTGGAAGGTTTGGAGACAAAGCCAGAGAGGCACGATTACATTGGTTTGGACATGTGCTGAGGAGTGATGCTGAGTATATTGGGAAAAAGATGCTAAGGATGAAGCTACCAGGTAACAGGAAAAGAGGAAGGCCTAAGATAAGGTTTATGGATGTGGTGAGAGAGGACATGCAGGTGGTTGGTGTGACAGAGCAAGATGCAGAGGACAGGAAGAAATGGAAACAGGTGATCTGCTGTGGCGACTCCTAATGGGAACAGCCAAAAGAAGATGATGTTGATGATTTATTTTATATATATTTTTTATAATTATGTTAGGTGTAATAAAATTTTGTTACATGTTTCTAAAAGTTTTTAAATGGATTCTTTTAGTAGCTTTTTAACTTCGCATATTTATGTATATATACCTTTAAATATGTCCAATGTGCTTAATTGGCTTTTAGTTAACTGATGCACTTATAAAAGGAAGTATTTTTGTGCAATTTGTTTATTAAAGTCTGATGAAGCATCCGTTGAGATGTGAAAGCGCTTACTGAATTGAAATAATTTACTGAACTGAACTGGAATAAAGTACTGAACAGTCGTTGCCCTGTGTGCTCTCTTTTTTTGTATTGAACTTCCTATTTTTATTGAGACAAGCTTTAGTCACCAGCTACTTGTTATATTTATCCTATTTGTTTGTTTTTTGTGACTGGTGGAACATGGCTTATGACAAAGGTATTGAATTGAAATAAAACCCTACATAGAAAGGAACTGCAAGTAAGACTGATACTTTACAGAGATCATTGTTTTCCAATCAGAATCCACTGTTGAACTATGTTGAAGATGAAGCTGACAATGTGAATGAATCTAGTGAAACAGAGAATACTATGTTTTTAAAACGTGATCTTGAGGGCAATATTCTTCAGTTAAAACATCTCCAATGGCAGCGGAGACATATGCAGGCTTGTTTAAATCTCAAGATATTACCCAGAGGTTTGAGTTCTAAAAATGCCCACCTATGGAAATACATTCCCTGATTTACTCTCTAAATGGTAGCATTTGAACATTGTGACTAGTTATGGGTATATGAAGCTATTGATAGAGCACTATAATACCCTTGAAAGTCAATTGATAATAAAAAATATTTATATACAAGAGAAATTAACTGCTTTAATGGCAGCTGTTAGATTGAACATCTTTATTGAGCATTTAATAACACAGATTTCTGCGTTTGAGCATACGCTCTTAGTACAGAAGAAGAAGAAAATTCACAGATACCTTAAGGATTTCAAAAAAGAGGAGGTCTTTCCGTGGCCAAGAATAGTATTGATTGGTCATCAAGCTGAGGCAGCAAATTGCGATATCCAATCGGATGCTGTTTCCATGATGAAAGGCGTGCTGGACGCTACAATAGAGACAGCAACAATGTCGACGTTAACTAGAGATGCCCTTGGACTTGATGTAAGGAAGAAAACTAAAGATGCAGAGAAACAGCATGAAGACTGTGCTTTTCTGGTTTTTCCATTGCCGATATAGCAGCAGAGGACACAACAAATGCACTCGCAAAGCAGGGGAAGGAAGAGGAGAAAGAATTCTGAGGAAGACCAGATTCAGAACAAGAGAGCTTGGAGCAGGTTGCCGCTAGACTAGCTGATATTGGACTGGTACATAATATCTCTACTTATGTTTTGACCACCAGCGAACTGTCTCTTCTTGGTAAAAGTTTGTCCTTTACTCCTTTGCTAGTTGCTGACAATACAGAGCATGTAATTGACATAAAGAAATTTTGTAGGAAAGTAATGTTAAGATTAATATATGGGAACGTTGATAATAATGGAAGAAATGAATGTTTTAGAAAGCCATCCGTTTTTACACCAATACTGCATCCGCTCATAGAAGTGTTTGAAAAAATCTGTGAGAAAGATATAATGTGTTTAGACAGCAAAAAACAAGATTTTTATAATCTTAATAGTGATGAGTTTGATGCTTTATGTTCCCTAAGAAAGAATACTGATATAGCAATCCGCCCTGCTGATAAAGGAGGTGTGATTGTGGTAATAAACAGTATCGATTACTATGAAAAAATGAATGAAATGTTAAATGAAGTTGATGTTTATGCTAAACTTAACCATAATCAGCTGATTAGATTAGTTCATGAAGTACACGCAACCTTATATGATTTTTTAATGTCAGGTATTATTGATTCTGATCTCTAAGATATTTCTTGTTTGGGAATCCTTATATAGCAAGCATAAGAGGCCTTCCTAAAATTCATAAGAAAAGTATAAATCCTCCTCTTAGACCAATAGTCTCAAGTCAAGGATGGTTGACAGAGGCCATTTCAATATATTTAGAGAAGCATATGAGAACATTAGTTGATGTCACTGACACTGCTGTGAAAGATACACAGGATTTTCTTTCTACTCCATCTAATTTTGTGAATTCTGATATGTTTGAGTTGAACACAATGTTTGTAACTTTAGATGTTGTTTCGCTTTTTACTAAGATTCCGAATAAAATAGGAATAGAGTATATTAAAGAGTTTCTTAGGTTTATGAATGCTCCTGGTGAAAGAATTCAGTTGTATTGTTTTTTATTGGATTTGGTATTAACTAAGAATGTTTTTTTTTTCCTTTTAAAATGAATATTTCCTTCAGACAAATGGAGTAGCCATGGGTACCCCATGTGCTAACTCTTACACAAATATAGTAATGACACAGTGGGAAAAGAATTTCATCATGGGAAATTATAGATATTTTAGATTCATCCCATACTATAAGCGTTTTGTTGATGATGTTTTCTTTTTATGGAATGGTCCTTTGGATGAGCTGCTAAGTTTTATAGACTATATTAACTCTACCACAACATTCCTTAGATTTACTCCGGAATGGTCACTTGAAAAGATTATGTTTTTAGATGTATTTGTGACAGTAGAGAGTAACCAAATACATAAAGGGATGCATAGGAAGGAATGTAGAATGAACAATCTCCTTCACAGACAGAGTATGCATCCTCAACATATATATATAATAATGTGGTACAAAGCCAAGGTCTAAAACTTTCTAGACTTACAAGCTCACATACAGCATGTGATAGAGCTTTGAATATCTTACAGAATGACTTTATGGAAAGAGGTTATAAACAAACAGAATATGCAAAACTAAGGAACCCAGATTTTATTGATAGATCTAACAAAGTGAGACCTATTTTCTGTAAGAATTCAGTGAATAGAAATCTCACATATATTCCTAATATGAACAGCAATTCCCATAGATGTAGAGTGACCTTACCGTACACTAGCAATAATAGGACCATAACCAAGATTATCAATGATAATTGGCAAATATTAACTTCTGATGAGAAACTGAAAAATATAGTTGGAGAAAGGCCTAGCTTCTCATATTGGAATACCAAGTCCCTTAAGAGACTTCTATGTTATAATGACAATATGAATTTGTCAAAGCGAGTTGAATCTAAACGACAAGGTACGTTTGCTTGTAGGGAATGTAATCATTGTCAATATATGTGTAATACAAATGAGTTTGTACACCCCTCCACCCATTATAGATATGTTTTCAAGCATTATGCAGATTGCAAGACTAGAGATGTCATTTATTTAGCTTACTGCATAAAATGTCCATGTTTTTATATAGGTATGACAAATCGTACTTTGAGAGACCAGCTGAGAAAACATGTCTATGCCATTAATAGAGAGGATGAGGGAAATGTGTTAGCAAGATATATTTTACAGAACAATACCACTCCTAGTTTTGTTTTTTTAGTATTTGAGTTAGTTCCAAGGACATGTAGGTTGGTTAATTTTATGGCTCGTACAGAACAACATGAAGTTAAATGGATTGTTAGGATGCAGGCAGATAAGGGTTATGGCATCAATGACAAAATATTATTAAAGCCTTTTTTATCTGAGAGATCATTGAAGCTTTGATGTATATATTTCTTTGCTCTAAGTGATTTTTTAGCATATGTTATTGATATATATCTATATATATATTTTATACATATTTTTTATAATTATGTTAGGTGTAATAAAATTTTATTATATGTTTCTAAAAGTTTTTAAATGGATTCTTTTAGTAGGTTTTTAACTTTGCCTATTTATGTATATATACCTTTAAATATGTGCAATGTGCCTATTTGGCTTTTAGTTAATTGATGCACTTATAAAAGGAAGTATTTTTGTGCAATTTGTTCATTAAAATCTGATGAAGCATCTGTTGAGATGCGAAAGTGCTTACTGAACTGAAATAAATTACTGAACTGAACTGGAATAAATTACTGAACAGTTGCTACCCTGTGTGCTCTCTCTTTTTTGTATTGGATCTCATTAAGAAACTTGGACTGGTAGGATTTATATGTTAATTCAATGGAAGACTAGAGCTACTTTAAATATAAAAGTGTGTGTGTGTGTGTGTGAGCGTGCGTGTGTGGGTGTGTGCTTGTGTGTGCATGTGCACGTGCATGTGTGGGTGTGCATGCACGTGTGTGTGTGTGCGTGCGTGTGTGTGGGTGTGTGGGTGTGTGGGTGTGTGAGTGTGTGTGTGTGTGTGTGTGTGTGTGTGTGTGTGTGTGTGTGTGTGTGTGTGTGAGGTGCATGCGCATATGGCACGCGCGTGAAAGATGGATATTGGAGGCTGTCAATCTTAAATCAAAACCCTGCACCATCAGATGCTCACATTACTGATCTATGCACTCACTACCACACACATTTCTAAACATAAACCAGTCTCAAATTCAGGCACCTATTACAGCTGGATACAAATTATGTTTTTTATTGCACATTACCTTATCTCATTCTATGTTGTGAGTATTGCTGAATGAAAAATAATTTGAAATGGAACAGAAAGAACTGCTAACTCATTCACTCCAATGGAGCTATGGAAGTTTGCACTTCAACTTCCAGTGGATGGAGCCTAAACTTTTTGATAGAATCAAATGATGTCCCCACTTTCAAACAAATGTTCATATCTCTGGAAACATAGGGGTTACTAAAAACGTGTAAATAACAAACTCTTAAACCCAATATATTTTATAGTGGTAGCATTCTTTAGGCTTTAGGTTTTAAAATGGATTTTATAAGTCATAGTAAACATAGTAACTATTAAGTTTGTGATATTTTATAAACAATTTATATCTCAGCAACCACATAAGTTACATGTGTACTTTTAGCAATATTTTGATCAACTTGCTGAGAGCTTTCATACGAGGCTGAGCAGTTCTATTTGTGATACTTGGTTGTCAAAATGTTCAGAAAAGCATGAACTTTATAAGAATATAAATACATATTATATGAACAGGAATGAATATCTCTTTACCTGCAGTAGACAGAAGTCAAATATCAGCACAGTTGTGTTTGCCATGATGTACACTTTAAGATGATATTTTTAAATATTCTGTGGGTAACATGGTTTTGAAATTAATGCAAATGTAAAAAAGTAATATTTGATGTCTGGAGGTGCCAGCAAGATGTAACTGCAGAAACACCTGCAGGTGTCACCCAGCTGTAATTTCCAAGATATATGCACCTGCTGGAGGAACTGGGGTTGTTGTGCACCTCTTTTTTGTTGCATGTGTATTCAGAAAGTATGTTTCATAAGGAAGACGTGAGAAAGTTTGATGTGTAGAGGATAGCATATTGAATTAATATTGGTTACTTTATTTATTTAATTTATTTCTTTAGAGCTCTGATCTCAGATGACTATTTTCAGGATTAGAAAAACAGTTAATACAAATAATTAATGAAAGACAAACATTAGGAAAATAGCAAATATAGTACAAGGAAGGAAAACAATTGTACACAGATATCTAATTCCCTGCTTCTGATGTAGCATTTTTCCTCGGCTTTACAGAAAATGTAATGTTTTGTAGACCCCATACCACTGTTAAAGGACAAATGGATAGTAAAATTAAAAAAAGCTTTTGGATTTCTTCTTAATGCATTGGACTGAGGGATGTTATGCAGTGCTTTTATATTGTACCTCACATTTCCTAGTCATTTTAAATAATGCCATTGTGAGGAGTGAGACAACTTGTGGAGTAACAGGTTGATAATTATATAAAGTATGCACTGTGTTTCTATGTAATCGATGATGATTTTGAATCTAAGAGACAAGAAGACATTCAGATTAATTAGGAACATTAAGTATATGTTTTGCTTATCATCAGATACTTACCTATTAACCATTGTATTATATGGCTGTAAAATGTCTGCATTGTTTTACAAATGAAAATAATAGCATTGATATTTTGGTATTTGTTACAGTCCTCTTATCACAATGCTTCAATTACTATCTAACAGGTCAGAGTTCATGACAAGAGTCTTCTTTAAACCAGCATCTACTGCTGTCGTTCTTTTTTTTTTTTTGTGGAAAACAAAAAGGAATTTCTGAGGAAGAAAAAAAATACTGTACTATACACGCACACACATCACTATCTTTGTAAGTACTGCATTATGAATGCATCTGTGGTACCTAGGAAGCAAGCACATATAGGTAAAACTACATTCCTCAATTGAGCAACTAAATTGCAAAATGCAAATCACTCAACTATGTAATAGAGTTTAACCTGTGTATACACTGGAGTGCAACTGGTGACTACACAAAGAAATAAACTTAAATATAGAGTCATTTCTCACAAGCACAGTCAATATTTCTTGTAACTTCTTTCAGGGAAAGAAAAAGATAACCGGTTGTGCTTCCTTTATTTTAAAGCAACTAATAAACATGACACTGTATAGCAACGCCAGCATTTCTTTTATTTCAGAGTGATACATGGTCATTATGACCTATCAATTTGCAGACTCGAGCATAAATTTTAATTAGCATCTAATCATTCTTGCAACTCAGTAGATTATAAACAACATCTTGTGTATCATCCCTACCATTAAGGAGTTAATGAAGTCTAAGTGTAGAATCATCAGCTTTACTGTTCTTTGGAAATCCATGTGGTCCACTGATTCTATAGGTAGTAATGGCTAGCGAAAGGCACTTTGGGGATGTACAAGTGACTGTAAGTGATCATCACTATAGACAAACCATTAGCGTAATATGCATGACTGCTGTGCTATAAAAAACTGAGATGGCACCCAAAAATCTCCTTTAATACAATATGCCTTGAACTGGTCGACTGTTTACAGATCATCATTGTTGTATTTTCCAGTCTTACTACATGGAATTGTGATGATTAAGTATTACAGATTATCTGAATGCCACTTAAAATACATACACTCACTACGGATTCCTGTGCTGATATTCTGCATTTTACATAATTTGCTCTGACATAAGTAAGAAAATATTAATGCATAGAAAGATCCGATATAGTAATGAACCATAAAACAAGTATTAAAACTGAAATGTGCTACTAAGTGTTTTATGCAGTTATAAAACTGCATTATGTATCAGCACTAAAATATAATTAATAAAATACTGAGGAATTGATATTTTAAGAACTAAGTTTTTCTTCACATGTTTTATAAATACAGTCAACTTTTCTTTTCATTTAAGGAAAGCAAAAGTGATAACAAGGAATTGTGGACCCAATACAAGATGGCAACCTGATAAGAAGACTTTGTGCAGTAGTTCTTAATCTAAACAGTAATTTATGAAAAAGAAATGCTAATAATAGTTAAAACAAAATGCTAAAGCAATACAATAATAATTCACTTACTTATGGTTGTCTTTATCATGATTAGAACTCAAAACTTTTAATTCTTTCTCTTCAGTCTATTCCAAAATGATGTTATAGCTTTAAAATAAAGAACATTGTCAGAGACATAAAATCAAAGCTTTCTTCTTCCTCGTGGAAACAGTTTAATTACATCATCTTTCACAAAAGACTTCTAACGGATTATCACATCATAAGATACTCATTAAAGAATGCATCAGGATCACTTCCAATAAGCATTGTGTCACAGCATGATTTGATGTGAAGTCTTATAAACTACCAGCAGGAAATGTTTAAAGGAAGAGGTATTGTTTTTGGGATATGGATTCAGTTTCCAAATACATGAATCAATTGCTTTGTTAATCCTTAGTTTATTCTTAGAGCAAGTTGGATAGTTAAGCAATAACCGATGAGTGGGTGTATTACCCATTGTTGGTGTGGTTTGATCAAGAGGATGAAGCCCAAGTGATTAAGCACCCATGGGTCAGTTATTGCTATTATACAGTAACATTATTTAAGAAAGAAATTTCTTATGTTTCCTAAATAATGGCTTTGTGTAATGGGGCCATAGTGTTCCTTTGCATTGCATCCTCATTCTTCTATGTTTGTTGATGTGCATGTGTATGGGACTTATGTTTACATATTTGCACAGTATATCAGTGCTGTTGAAAATGAGCAATGGAAAAATCTGGACAGTTTAGAGGTATGAGAAAGAGAGATAGGGCAGAAATACAAAATTTAGTTTTGACAGAATGTACCTGATTTTTCTTGTATTTTCTCTGCCCTAAAGACCTACCTCTCAACCTCTTAGTTCAAGAAATGTGGACAAAGCCTTACATGGGGAGGGGGAGGGCAAAGGCTACAAAATAGGGAATGATTGTAAAATGTTATTCTTATAAACTTAGAAAAATGCTAGAATAACAAGATTTGCATTGTCTAAAGGATGCAAAGTCTTAAAATGCAATGCATGTCATTATTTTGCAACTTCACTCCTCAGTGATTTATCTATTTATTTATTTATTTACAGTCTGTTTGCCAGGATAATCCATTGGGCCACAAGGAGCCTGTTTTCAATGGAGTCCTGGGGAGAAAAACTACAGAAAAAATACAAGTTACAGGTTACAAGTTAAGAGGGAATAGTAATTACAAAGCACGCAATTTTAGTAAAGTTGACAATATAAGCAAACAGAGTAGTACAATGCAAAAGCAGAACTTTTTACACACAGTTTAAGTTCATAAGAGTTACACTAATTTCTACAGTTTATTACATAGCTGCTAATCCCTACAGTACTTAAAAGATATGCTTATTCTTATAATTTATTAGACATATAAACTATAGGAGGCTATTTACAGATGTTATAGCTTCTAGAGAGTAAGTAAAGCATGGGGAGATTATGCAAGGTGGGTCCAAGAGCATTCCCGTCATGAAGTTAGGTGTGAGGGAAGTAAGGTTTTGAAGGAAGAGGGGCTGCTAGTCGTACAGATGAGAGGTGGGAGAGAATTCTAGTGGTGTGCTAGAGAGAAGGACATTAGACATTTGCCTGGAGGTCGGGCAAGTTTATGTAGTTCAATTAGATATTGGGAATTAGATCTGAGAAGTCTATCAGGCTGATGCATTTTATAGGTGGTGGCAAGGGAGGGACAGAGACAGTGGCTAAAAATAAGTTTGTGTGCTTGCACAAGTTGAATGTAGATTAGATAATTGGGCAGCTTGAGCCAGTTTAGTCGATGCAAGGCAGTACAGTAGTGTGAAGTGGATCTTAGGCCTGTAGCAAATTTTGATGGTTTATTGTAGCACGAGGAGAGTTTTGTTTTGAAAGAGGGTTGTAGGTTAGTAAGGACAGAGGCACCATATAGGAGGGTTGGGATGAGGTATGTATTAGCAAAGATGAGCATGGTGGAGAAAGAGATATAATGATTATGGCAGTAAAGCATTCCAATTTCTTTTTTGTATTTTTTGATATTTACTTGAGGATGATTCTCAAACTTTAGCTGATCATCAATGAGTACTCCTAGTAGTTTAGCATTGGTAGCTATTTCGAGAAAAGTATTATTTTGGCTGGTGATTGAAAATGAATTTTTATCTAGGGTAGTGGTTTGGAAGGGGTAAACATCATATGTTTGGTTTGGTTTGCATTTAGTGCTAGATGGTTGCCTAGCATCCTTTGTTTAGTGGAAAAGAAGGCATCTCGGGTTAGTTTAGTTAAGGTGGAGCTAGAGGAGGCAAAGCAGATTATTGTTGGGTCATTGGCATATTGGATAGGTTGGCATTTGGGATAGCTTGGTAGAAGTCATTTATGAATATATTGAAAAGAAGGGGACCTAGGATTGAACCCTGAGGGACACCTGTGATGGTATTGAGGAAAGGGGAAGTGTTTTTTTTCCATCGGACTGCTTGTTGCCTATTTGAGAGGTAACTGTAAACCAGTTGATAGAGGATTAGGATAGATTTAATTTGGAGAGTTTAGTGAGAAGAAGGTTGTGGGAGATTGTTTCAAATGCTTTAGAGAGGTCTAGGAGGAGAGTGGACATTATATGACTGGAGTCACGGGCCTTGTTAACAGTTTCTAGGAAGGAGAGGAGAGCAGTGGAAGTGCTGAGGCCAGGCCTGAATCCATGTTGTGTGGGAGTAAGAAGATAGTTGTTTATAAGATAGGGTAAAAGTTGTAGATATATACATTTTTCAAGAAGTTTAGAGATGGGGGATAAGATAGCGATAGATCAAATGTTAGGGATGTTATTATTGTTACCACATTTGTGAAGTGGAATAATAAAGGCTTTTAGGATTTATTAGAATGCAGATGGGAAGAGCAATGGCTTCTGCAGCTACTTTTAGGAAGTAGGAGGGCATTTCGTCAGGGGCATTGGAGCCAGGTTTCAGTTTTAGGAGAAGTCTTTTTATGGTAGATATAGGGATAGGGTTCATGGAGAAGAGTGGAGGTTGGGACTGGGAGATTGTAGGGGAGGGAGGGATAGGTGTGGGTAGGGGTGGAGAAGTTGAATTGTTAGTGAAGGATGATGTTAATTTGGCTATAGAGTCAATAAAAAAAGAGTTAAATTGGGTGGCTAGGTCTAAGGCAGAGGCATTTGGTTCAGGGGAGAGGGTTTCTTTTTTACGAGGGTGAAGGAGAGAAGAGATTGTGTTGCAAAATTTTTGGGAGTTAGTGTTATGGTTGGTTTGGAGTGTGGGGAAATAGGCTTTGCTGTCTGAGATAACAAGTTAATTTGTTGGAAAACCCCAAATTCATAATAGAATAAGGAAATGTTCTATAAGTGCACTCAGTTTGCCACATGGTATTCAAGGAGGAGAAATGTTATTTTTCTAAGAAATCATATCACTAAGAACTTTAAAAATATCTTGAAGAATTTCTCACAATTCTGAATCAGTTTTCAGGACCTTATTTTCTAAAATCACATGACCCATACATCCAACCAGACCACTGTTTTCAAATTTATTTCATAACTTAGATAACACTTGATCCTGAAATGAGGTTATAGTCAACAACTCATAAAAAGCACTGACCCTAAGGTGGGTTTGCCATTGTAATTAAGCAAACAGACCAATTAACTTTATCTGGCTCAAGCACTCATTTAATTAAACATGTACAACTACTTTAAAATGGAAAAGGGAAATGGTTTGAACATATAACCAATGAAATTAACTTCAGACAGAATCAAGAGTTTAAGTAAAGAGTACAGTTTAAAATAACTTTTGGCAACAACTCTAATATCTTGCTTATGGCATTGCCAACATAAGAAAACTACAAATGCAAATGTAATTCTCAAAAAACAACTTAAGGACTAACTGCCTAACTCTAACTGCTCATGGAGAAGCCCTTAAAATGAAGACATTATTTTATTTCTTCTTTTACTTCCAAATCATGCCAGTGACATATGGAATGTCTAGGTTTACACTTAATATTATTATTTTGATGGTACATACATACATACATACATACACGCATACATACATATTTCAGTTGTTATATTATCTATAACTAATGCATTGTTTTGGCCATGTGGCCTGCATCATGGCTGAAAAGGGTCTGCAGACCAGTTTATCTACCCTGTCAATAAACCATAAGTAAAATAAAAGTTACAAAATGCTATTTATTGACAAGTAGCAATACCATTTTCCCAACCTGAATTTAGTAAAGTGCCTCCGAATTAATCTTTTAAGTTTCACTTAGCTCATTTACTTCTAAATCTTGATCAGCTGAGACTACTTTATTCAAGTCTTTACCAAATCAGTCTGTTTTGCTTATATTTCTTATTATGTAATTTTGTAATTCTGCAATACTTTGCATTCATTCTATTGTTGTTAACAGAATAAATAAAATGGTTAGTTCTTCTGTTAGCAACTAATACTAGGGAGTATAGCACTTCTATTTACCCGATTTATAATTTGTTTAAACAATATCCATTGCACTAATTCTCAGTGTCATCCTACCTTCATTAATATCAATGACTGGCCTATGGCATTTTCAACAAATATGAATTATAAGTTTCAGAAAGTTCAGCCTTTGCTAAACTTAAAAAAATAAACAAAACATCATTTTTTTGCATGGGATAAATCCCACTGCACCCCCCTTATCCACTGCTAATTATGTATACTAACTCTGAGATCACACAATGTCAGGGAAAGGACATAATTCCCTACCACAATAAATGTGCAATTTTGTACACCTCTTTTTTAGGTGTGTAGGTGACCACATTTTGTTGGCTAAACATATGTTGACCAATGACAGATATGATGAGAAATTTGATGTACTAGTGGAACTATATATATATATATATATATATATATATATATATATATATATATATTTGTACAAACAAACATATATGCACATACTCATTATTTATATAACTGTGTTAACATATTCATTTCAAGTAAATAATTTTACTGTTTAACTTTGAATATTTGTAGCTGCTCTTTTATTTGTTGTTTAAAGGGCCTTACATTATATTGTTAATTCTAATTATAACATATCCACCAACTACAAAGTGGTACAGTTATCCCTGAAACAGTGAAAGGTTGTTTTTTCTTAGTAACTTGTGTTCTTGTTTTTCTAGTTTTGATGAATTGGTTGCAGCACACCTTGAAGCTGATTATAACTCTGATCATTCAGTGGAAAATGTTGACCTTATACAGTTTTTTTCAGGACCTGGCTATTACCCAAGGTGGTAGTGCACATTAACCATATGCCCTTAAAGCTAACCACTCTCTGTATTTTAAAGGGTACGAGTGGTCGGAGTCACAACTAATAGTGCTGGTTCCACTTCATATTTCAAATATTGATGGCAATGATTCAAGAGTTAGAACCCATACTCTGTGCCTATAACATGTCATTTGGAGACTGTGGTTATGATTATACCACTATTCCTCATATATTATTATGTAGGCAGTGACTATATCTGACTATATCTCATAAATAAGATGACCATAACATGTTAAAGCAGTTTTACTAGTCAAAATCTAAGGATACCATTTCTGTCACAAAGAAGATATACAGTATTATATCTTGCAATGCATTCATTTTATTTTCTAGTAATAGTACATAGGAAACAAGCACAATTAGGTCTGTGGAGTAACAAAGATATCAATGCTGCAGTTAAGTAAAGTGGGTGAAAACAGGAATTTTGTATGATAGTAAATCCAAGTGGGACATGATAACAGTCATGTACACAGCTATAGCATAATGTGTTGAAATTGGAGGTAGACAGTGGGTACAGACACAGAGGGTGCAGCAAACAAGTCATCCCTTCTCCAAATGGTCTCATAACAAACTGAGAATTAAAGAGACTAGAGAAGGAGATTAAATGCTTAGAGGGTGAAGTATCTCAGGGAGTGAAGCAGTTTAAATTTAGTAAAAGGGAGGAGTGAGACCTTCAGGCAAAAGAGAATCAACAGCAGCCTAAGAGGGAGATGCTGGCACTTTGGCAGACGTACAGCTGAGCTCTACATGCCAAGGATGGCACCAGATTGATTCCACAACAAAAATATTATATATTTTCAAATATTTGATACATTCTGTAAAATGCATTGTGTAATAAACAGCAGAGAGCAGAGGCAATGAATGAGATTTTTAACTTTTGTGCTCACATGTAAGGCAATCCATGCTGCATCAAAAATGAATAAATGTTGTATATTGTTTAAATTATGATAAAGTTTTACATTTTTTTATTTTAATATTTGAAACTGACTACCTAAGTCTACAGAAATAGATTCAGAGAGCATTCAAGAAAGGGGATGACAGTGTGAGTGACTGTACTGACAAAATAAACATTAACTTCCATAGGAGGGTAAATGGATGTCAAGTCATTCAATCTGAAATGCTAGGAGACTACATCATCAAGAGCAAGCACTTATCACTTTTCCTGAGGACATAACAATATGGCTAGCAGACCGGGAGTGCAACATAGCAAAATAAATGGGGAAAATGGGTAACCCCTATTTAGCCTGCCAGGAACAACTGTACAATAAGGGGGTAATCAGTGCTAAACATGTATAATTGAACCCCTGAGCACAATATAATACTTCACAGGAGATCTTGGAGTAAAGTGTATCCTGTGTAACAGGTATAGTATCAAAGGTCCTAGTATCTACAATGAGAAGGCTGGGAAACAACAGCTACATGAGTGAGATAATAACAGTAGTAACACAGCAGTGGCATATTGCCTTAAAACTACAAATGCTTCATAAGGACCTGTATTCTATCTTGCTTGATAACAGACACAGCATTACTAAGAGTGATACTGTATGAAATATTATTGTTGGTCCTGCAACTGCTGGAATGAAACATTATTTGGTCAGGCAGTCCACTCTGCTTAGGCAATGGGAGGCACATTTTCAGGTGATACTTGCCTTGGTTTATTTATTTTGCGGTGGTGGTGCTGCGGTAGCATTGTCACCTCACAGTAAGACGCTGTCAGGTTCGATTCTCAGCTAGAGCGTCTTCTGCGTGGAGACATGCGTGAATGGGCGCACCTTCATTGAAGGTTGTGTGTCGGGGCTGGCAACTCGGTACATAAAAATCAACTGCCAATCATTAGCGGACCAGAGTTCCGCTGTGGCGACCCCTAACCGGGAAAAGCCGAAAGACACAACAACAACTTGCCTTGGTTTATTTGACTGTGAAAGTAGGACAAGGAGATAAGCACATGACAATATTAGGTGATATTCTAGTAAATGTTCTATAGATAATCTCTTTGATACCATAGTACTTTGTATATACATAGTTGCATACAGCCAGGCTGTTTTAGAGAGAATCACCTCAGAAAGGTAACAGGGTAAGACACAGCCAGTGTCCAAACTCCAATAGAGCCTGGTTATACGGCCACTGCAGGAAAGACTGAAGCAATATCAATAAACCTAAACAGAAGCCATGGCTAGCAAAAGGGACTTGATTGAAACATAATTACATCACCATTAGAAATTGATAGTAGCAGTGAGTCTAAATCTGACACACAGTTATTGCAAAGTGTCAGACTTCTGGTAGAATGAAAATTAAGAAAAATATCTTTAAAAAGTTATGGAAGCACAGCTGTCAGATACTAGTTAAAAAGTTGAGAATTATGTTTCTAATTGTCAAGGACAGATGCAGACTATGTATCAAAGGTGTTATTGCCAGAAAGCTGACCTCTAAAGAAGGGCTAAAAGGAGACGTGATGCAGCAGTTAATAGTCCTGAAGTCCTTCTAGAAATTATTACTAGCCAGAGCTCATAAAAGCCCTTTTCAGGACATATGAGAAACAACATACAGAAAGGATGCTTATGCAGAGTTTCTACTGGCCAGGCATCAAAAACGTAAAAATGTACTGAAAAGGTTGAGAACTTTGTGAGAAGAATGTTAAGAATGGAAATAAGCCAAGCTGTATACAGCTGGAAGAGCACAACGTATACACAGGGCCCTACAAGCAGCCAAATAGGCAGGGTTATCATCTGGTCAAATAAATATCAGGTAAGAATGCTAGAAGTTTTACACCTTTTCACCAAAACAAAAAGTTATGTAAGTGTGGCATAAAATGCACCTCTGAGGTCATACTTCATTTCTTAAAAGTGTTTTAACAAACATTGTTTAAATGTTAGAAGGAGAGACATATGTTAAACAGAGTGCAATAAACAAACATTTCCATCTTTGGATTTGTAACTGAATATGAGAAAAGTATCTTCTGACTTTAGACTAAAGGCACAGGAAATCCTGTTCATGAACTTATTAACAGAGGACCTATATGTTAATCATAGTAATTTGACATTTACTACTGGAGGATATCCTTGAGACAGAACTCTTGTCTGAAATGATCTACACGTGTGGATTTAAAAAGAAGAGAGAGATAGAGACTGAGCACAGTGCATCCTTAGTCAAACATAGCTAGATTAAGCTTAAATGGTGGACAGATTTTTTTTTTAACATCAGCTATCTTTCTGAACATTTTATTTGTTTTTTGCTTCCTGGTGCAACCACTTCACTGTACTCCGATTTACTTTGAAATATGCATTAACTTATTTATTCAATGTAAAAAAAAAAATCGTGGGTCATTCAAACACTGAGCTTTTGCTTCCGTACATATATTTAAAAACAGACTTATTTTAAGACAGCAACGTATAATGTAAAAGAGCCAATGTCACACATTTTAAACATACCCTAAACACATCGCTATGCTACGTTATTGTTGTCATGTACTGATACAATTATGTGCTAGGATCTTAATAAATGAGATAGCACACTATTCTTACACATAAAGAAAAAAATGGGTTGTGAACTTGTCAGGCATTATTTGGCCCTTGTTTAAAGGAATATTTACAAAAATTGTTGTAGATTTTTGTATGATGCAGTCTCAAATGATAAATACAGTAAGGCTGATAGAAACTGAATCTAGTTTAGCAATAATTTTATTCTGAAATGCATCTATAGATATAATACACATAAATATTTATAATCAAATCATTATATAAGCATTTATTTATTTCTATTTCTTTGTACGGGAAGTCTGACTGAGCAAATGGGCATCTTTTCAGTAGGTCTATATTATTTAATTGACCGTCAAGATGTTCAAAGACTAGAAGTTCGAACGAAGAAGTTTGAAAAATTAAAATGTCAAAGCCATGGAAATACAAATTCTTTCCCAGCGAATGAATTATGTTGGCTGTTTCTGCGGCTTCAACATTTTCTTTACTGTGGTGCGAAAGTTATGGATTGGGTTAAGGTAAGTGTGTGAATGTGATGGACAATGGGGTTAGGGCATGGGTAGGGAAGGGTGCCAAAGTGTTGGACTTTAGGGTTAGGGTGCGGGTAAGGTAAGTGTGCGATAGTGATGGACCCTGGGGTTAGGGTTTGGGTTAAGGTTAGTGCATAGATAGTTATGTATGGAAGGTTTAGTGTAGGTTTATTAGGTTTTTGGTGTGCTTGTTTTGTGTGTGTGTTTTTCGGAACAGCAATTTTTTTTCCTGGGAAAAAATTTGCTGTTCTGAGGTTTTGGTGTTGTCATATTCGAACTTCCAAGTTCAAACATATGGTGTTCGAAATTTTGGAAATTCAGTTATATGACATAGACCCTTTTCAGTGGAGGCCAAGGGAGAAAAGCTCCACAAGAAATAATAACATTAATACATATACAACATATAGTATACCCAAGTAATATTTAGCAGCATTACATGCAGTTCTACAAGAACTATTTACAGCAGTTCTAATACAGAATGCTCAGGTAACAATTATCAGAATTACATGCAAAGTGAGGATAAATAAAGCTGATAATTATGAAATTAAAAAAAAGTATTTTTGCAGCAATGTAGTTAGCATTGGCTACAGTACATTGGGTCAGATATAATCAGAGGAATAGCTGGGCCATTTCCAGACCAGGGCAAGATCCTCATTTGCAGCACCCTCCACCCCCCACCCGCTTATAGAGCAAAAGAAAATTTTAATTTTTTTGAACAGGATCAGGAAAAAAAATCATTTCACCAAAACATTAGAGAGTAATAGGCTGAAACGCTAGTCTAGTTAATGATACTAGCAAAAAAAAAGAGATTGATTTATTTTTTATTTATTTATCTATTTAATATTTGTTTACTGGGAAAGTCCAACTGGGGCATTTTCCACAGAGGCCCAGGGAGAAACATTCCAGACGCATATCTTTGGAATGTTGGATGAATCATGAAAGCATCTTTTGATCCTTGACAGTGACTTCCACTTCTCTGGAGCAGGCTTCTCATCCATGTGAAGCAGAGTTTTTTCCTAACTCAATTCAAGGGTAACATGGAAAAATTAGCAGGGATTCAGAAATTTAACCTTAGTCCGGTACCCCTGTCTCTAGTAGATAGAGCAGCCTGTAAATGCTTGACCGTCAATGCTCAAGCCTATATATACCTCTTTTTATGTTATGGTATCAAAAGTTATTGTTATATAAATTTGGGAAGCCTTGCGAGGCTTAAAAAAGTATAGGAATTACCTACTAACCTATGAACCCAAGTTCCCTTATTGATATATTACAACACCACAGTCACACAATTGTGATGAAACAGTAATCAGCCCAGCACAGAAAAACTGTTCCTGCATGCTAGCTCAGCAGAGTAGTAGTCAATCGAAAGTGCAGGTGAATTCTTTGTCAATCAAGTGAGTGTTAAACCTGTTTCTACATGTGTATATAACTATATTGTACATTTTGATGCATATATGCATTCTTTATCACATCTTCCTTATCTTACATTTCCTTTCATTTAATTGAATTTAACCACCTGTCATAAAGAGAAAATTTACTGTCTTCTGGTATTACAACAACAAAGGCAAGTATTCTACCTGTTGACCCTGCGGTAGTTTTCAACTAATTGAAGACATTTATTACTTTTAACCATAACTTGCAACTATAGTAACTTGACTTCCCCTTTTCTTTCTTTCTTGTTTTATGTTTAAGTCTCTCTTCAGAGTAGCTGTTTAATATTTTTTCAGGAGCAGAACTGCATACAGGTATATCCACTAAACATTTTTTTTAATTTTTAACCTAGTGCTTTACTTTATTTTAACATCCTGGACCTCTCTTTTGAAGTGTCCTGCAGGCTGCATGTCTTCAGTCCTTTAGTGGAGATATAATCAAGCTCATGAATCTTTCTGCTTCGGGTGAATTAAAAATAATAGAATGATGATCATATTATATCATGGTTTAATTTCTTTTTTGGTTGTAATCTGAGATAAATAATATCTAGAAGCTAAGATAACTGGTAGTAAGATGAATAACAATGAAATAAATTATTGCCAACATCTACCAATCCCCAAACAGGCTGGATATATAATATTAAGGTGATTACACTAGCAGGCTTCAGTCTTCACCCACCCACTGTACATAACATTTATTTCATTCACACTCCAGTATGCCTCAGAGGCCTACCCAACAAACTGCAGGATAAGCTCTCTTGGTTTAAAGTCTGAGATGAAAATCAAACTGCTACCCTTTTTAGTGATTGTAAAACAAAGCAACATCTTGGACGAGTAGAAGCAAATGGCAAACAGTTCTGCTTGTATCACTTTCAACATCAACCTAGCTGTACCTTAATTAACCCCCAAGAGATTGAATAAATAACATTAAAATGATTGAATATGGAGTCCTTTAGCTTCCTCTACCCACTGGACCTAAGAGTTTTATTTTCGTTTTTGTACTCCAGTATAGGCCAGGAACCCACTCTGCAGATTGTAAACAACTCAGTCTTGGTTCAGCTCCCTGGACTTGGTGGCAGTTGTGAAGCAGATTATCCTCTTGGATGACTGTAGCAAACTCCAAAAAGTTCTGTCCATAGCTCTTTAAACACCAATCTATATGCTCCCTAAATGCACCTGCTCAATGTAAAGCACAATTCAAGTGAGTATACATACTTTATACACTATTAGATACAGAAATATAACAACTAATCAACTCTGCAGTCAGACTTTTAACAAATTCTGCTTCAACG